>NW_023458578.1:415516-432048 GCF_013731165.1 Rhagoletis pomonella
GTAGGATTCGAACCGACGATCCCACTGACTCAGCCAGTTGCCTATGCCCCGTGGTAAGTACGCCTTTTAAATTATCGTTTGCTTTTTTCCACTATTTTCATTTTCAATTTTTTTTTTTTTTTGCTGAGTCAGTGGGATCGTAGGTTCGAATCCTACTGAAAGAAGTCTGATGAGGAAATGTGGTGATTTCCGAAATAGTTATCACTTCTACCATTTTTTCAAATTATTGTCGCTTTTCCACACTAAATTCTCATTTAAAAAAACGGCCTCGAGCTCAATATAAATTGTTGAATATAATTGTTATAATGCAAAAAAAAACAAAAACAAATAACTTAAAGACGAGCACACCTAAAAGTTAAACATTCTAAAAATAGAATTATTTTTACTTATGAAAAGTCTAACAAAATATAGGAAAAGCATCGTCTTTAAAAACTGCTCCGCATATCTTCTTTTAAAATAGACATATCCGAAGACTGCTTTGATAGAGTAATGAGCCCATCTTTTTGGCCAAGTGGTGCCTTCATTCGCGAATTTGAATTTAGATCTAGACCGCAAGGGCAAAATTTGGCTCAACTTCCGCTTTCCACCTCGGCATCAAAAAACTAATGAGTAACCTCACCATTAGCATTTACTACCAAAATGTGAGAGGTTTGAACACAAAGCTATCAAGGTTACACTTGCAGTCCTATGATTTTGACTTCAAAGTACTGGTGTTTACTGAAACCTGGCTCAAGCCGAATGTGTTCAACTCGGAAATTTTGTGTCCTAAGTATGAAGTGTTTCGAAACGACCGTTTAAATAAAAAGGTGGAGGCGTCTTAATCGCTGTCCAGACTGACCTTTCTTCTGAAGAAATTGAGTTCACTGACACCGATGAAGTTGAATTCCTCTGCGTTCGAATAAGATATCATTCTATTAGCGTTTATCTTGTTGCTGCTTATATACCACCTAACTCGAGCCTTTCTGTTTATTTAAAACACTCCTCCTTACTGCTCTCTCTACATGCCATGGTGAAGCCCTCCGATACTGTTATTGTCCTGGGTGACTTCAATCTTGCGGGTGTTTCTTGGGATCTAATAGATGGTATTCTAGTACCAAATTCCTCTCGTGATCTCTTCAATCAATTTTTGAACGATCTGTCAGATCTTAGTCTTTACCAGATCAACTCTGTTAGTAATAACTTAGGTAAATGTCTGGATTTAGTTTTTGTGGACGATGTTTCCAACGTCACAATAGCCCCTAGCTATGCTTTGATTACCCCTGTTGATTCTCACCACCCACCACTAGAATTGTCCTTGATAAATTCACGCAACTCATGTTGCTTTATCAGTAATAAATCAAGAGCGGAGCGTTACTCATTTAAAACAGCAGATTATAATAAACTTAGGTTAGAGATATCGAAGATAACTTGGCCCCAGTATGATGGGAATGCTGAAGATAGTGCCTTACATTTTAGCAATTCCTTACGCCACATTTTCAGTAAAATCATTCCTCTTGTTAAGGAAGCTAACGTAACGTCTAACGCTCAGTGGTTTACTGGCGAATTGAAACGCTTAAAAAATCAAAAATCCAAAGCATTTAAGCTTTTTAAAAAATCTGGCTTGTCTTCTCACTACTCCGCGTACTCCATTCTTAGGCATAAATACAATGTATTGAACAAAAAGTGTTACAATAATTATATTAACAGGATTCGACTCAATATAGTTTCTAATCCCAAATCGTTTTACGCATTTGTGAACACAAAGCGTAAGACTAACGGTTATCCCTCAACATTGAAGTTAAATGACTTAGTTTCCAGTGACGAAAATATTATTGCCGATATGTTTGCTGGTTTCTTCGAGTCAAACTACTCTGCCAGTTCTACATCTTCCCAACTGAATTCGAATCTATCTAGCTACCCATTCGATCTGCCATCATTTGATTGTATCCGAATTCCATCGATATCTGCTGCGGACGTCCTCATTCATTTGAATTGTTTGAAAATTCATATACAGCTGGCCCAGACGGTATACCCACAAGTGTTCTTAAAAGTTGTGCAGAGTATTTGTATAAGCCTCTGGCAAATATTTTTAATGCTTCCCTAAAACAGGGTGTCTTCCCATCTTCCTGGAAGGATTCGTTTATCTTGCCACTTTATAAAAATGGAAGTAGGACTAACATCGTAAACTATAGAGGAATTGCGAAGCTTTGTGCTATTGCTAAAGTTTTTGAGGCAATCGTTACGGAAGAACTATCTCACTCTATTGCTTCTGCTATTGATCTATCGCAACACGGTTTTTGCAAAGGTAAATCAACTGTATCCAATCTTCTTGAATTCACTACTTATGTGTCTAATGGGTTTAAAAACAATCTTCGAACGGACGTGATTTACACTGATTTCAGCAAGGCATTTGACAAGGTATCTCATTCAACCCTTATATATAAACTTGATCGAATTGGCTTCCCTCCTATTCTTCTCAGCTGGCTTTCTTCTTACTTAGTGGATAGGAAACAAAGAGTAATTTTTAAAAATTGTACCTCCCGGCCAATACATGTCACATCCGGCGTACCTCAGGGCAGCCATATTGGTCCCGTCTTGTTTATTTTATTTATAAATGACCTTCCTAAGGTGTTGAATTACTCGAAATGCTTAATGTACGCTGATGATGTTAAGCTCTTTAAGTACATTAGTACTGCAGAAGATAGGGAGCATTTGCAAGCTGACCTAACCTGCATTTTCGAATGGTGTGAAGCAAATTCCATGTCACTAAATTTGAAAAAGTGTAAATTCATGACCTTCTCTAGAAAATCGTTCTATCCAAATTCGTATATGATATCTGACCACAATGTTGAGCAAGTGACCAATTTCATTGACCTAGGTGTAACTATGGATCCAAAACTAGAATTCAAGTCTCACATAAACTCCTGCGTGATTAGGGCTAGAGGATTGTTGGCTTTTCTTAAGCGCTGGGCCAAGGAGTTCAACGATCCTTATGTCACTAAAGTTCTCTTTACCTCTCTAGTTAGACCGATTTTGGAGTATGCATCTATAGTATGGAATCCTAGCTATCAAATTCATAGTGACAGGCTCGAATCAGTGCAGAAACAGTTCCTGTTATTTGCCCTCAAAAATTTATGTTGGGACTCGTCTAAAAATCTCCCACCCTACAAGGATCGCCTGAAGCTTATAGATTTGCCGACGCTTCAGAGTCGTAGAGAGATGCTTGGTGTTCTTTTTTTAATTAAATTAATGAACGGGATGGTCAGTAGTCCCTTTTTACTGAGTGAGATAAATTTTTGTATTCCTACAAGACCCACGAGACATTTTAAACCTATTGTGTTGAGTATTTGTAAATCAAACTTTGAAATGCATGATGCTTTTCGGTGCTTATGCCAAGATTTTAACAAGCATTATGATTGCATCGACATATCTGAATCGCTTTTTGTAATAAAGAAAACATTGCTCAACAAGTTAACTAAATAAACTAATATCTGCAACCGTGAACGAAAAAATTACACAATATCTATGACTGCTTAGTACAATTGTAACGGCTTCGTATATTTCCGCGACCGCGTAGGACAATAGGAGCAGGGATCGGAAACTCGGCCTTTCCGACCTCGCCCAACAGTTCGTCTATAGCGTGGAGCGGAAACTAGGACTTTCCGCCTGCCTCACTTACAAAGTAACGACTACGGGAACATGAATCGGAAGCTCGGCCTTTCCGACCATGATCAACGGCCTGTGAACAGGGCGGAGCGGAAACTAGGTCTTTCCGCCCGCCGCACACAAAAGTAGACTGGAGACAAGGCCTCGCCAGCTACCCAAATTGCTATTGAATATCATCGTTATCTTTACAAGTTAATATTTATAATTATTTCACTCTGTAATGTATCACACATACTTAAATATTCTAAATCTTTTTATCTCAACTGTCTGTAAGAAAACATTTTTCTGTAGACTAAATAAATAAATAAATAAATAAATAAATGAGGGGGCGTGTGCCTTAAAGGGCATAAGGGCCTGAAAGGGCCCATCCGAATATTGTATTCTGGGCTGTAGGGAATCCGGGGTAAGAAATAACCTCCGTCCTCATTATTTTGTGGTAGATCTCCCCTCCAAACACTAGAGCGACCGCGGCGGACGTATGGAAATTTGCATCGGCCAATTTCAGATTGGTGAATTTTTCAACCACGAGCGAATTCAAGTGACGTGCTGAAGTCCTCAGCCCAATCTCCGATAAAACCTTGTCAGTCAGAGTAAAGCGAATGCTAGCGTCGTTTGACGAGCTAATCAAGAGCTCACACATATCCACATTTGCAACAGGCAACGGCATAATTTACTTGTCTGAGAGCAAGGGTCGAGCAGAGCGCGGGTAAGGAATCTTTGTTGACTGATGTGCACATATACTGCGCACGTTGGTAAAACGGTGACCATGCCCGATAGTTGCGTTAAAAGGGACGCCCGTTGTTGACGTGGGCCAAGGCGAGGATTGAAATGCAACAGAATATGATGTTGCTCATGACAATGTGCGCACGACCCAGAACTACTGCATTTTTTGGTGGCGTGGGAGTAAGCCAGACACCGCGAACAATATTTATGCAGAAGAACTAACCGCAGGCGTCGTTCATAATTTGCGTTAAGAAAACGTTTGCAAAAACCGAGTGGGTGTCATCGGCGGCAAACTCTGCACTTCAACATGTTAACTACTTGTCTTTGCTCCGTATGCGTTGCTCTCTGAGGAGATGATGGTATGTCCTACCGTGAGGTGGGGGTTGCTTCCGAGAGTTCTACGACTTCCATTATTTATAGCTGAAAAAGTGTGAAATAGGGTGATATTGAGAACGTCATCTATTGTGGTAAGACGACTAATTTAACAATGGGGCGCGTTATCATTCCCTTCTGTGTACGAATGTCTGCTACCCGAACTATTCTATCGTTACCCTGATAGAACTTGGTAACTCTTCCCAAAAGCCACTCATTAGGCGGAAGATGTTCATGACGCACGACTACTAAGTCATCAACCGATATGTCGGTTTGAGGAAACTTTCACTTATAACGTTTATGAAGCTCCTTTAAATACACCTCCTTCCATCGAATTGAGAGTTGTTGGCTTAAGGCTTTCAACCTTTGCCACCTATTAATCAACGAGATTGGATTTGTTTCGATGGAAGGCTCAATAGGCGAAAGAAGCGGTGCACCAATAAGGAAATGCCCAGGTGTGAGCGCTGCGCAATCTGCAGAGTCATTCGAGATAGGAGAGATCGGCCTTGAATTAAGGCAAGCTTAGATGCGGCAGAGTAATGTTTGAAACTCTTCAAACGTATATTTATAGGACGAGGCGGCCATTCTAAAATGGAACTTAAAGCTCTTAACTCCGGCCTCCCATAATCCACCTATGTGTGGCGCGCCAGCAGGAATAAAGCTCCAAGATACTTCCTGCTGATTGTACAGGTTACACACGGACTCTTTCGATGAGAGGAGGAATTTTTTTTTTAGACTGGTTGAAGCACCCAGGAAGTTCGTCCCGTTATCAGAAAAAATGTTTTTTGGGCAACTTCGCCTAGAGACAAATCGAGAGAATGCACCCAGGAAAGTTTCGGATGACAGATCGCTTGTGGCCTCCAGATGAATTGCTTTTGTAACAAAGCATACAAAAACGCATACGTATCCTTTAGTTACTTTACAAGCTCGGCCGGTGGAGAAAAGTAACTAGCAATTTGGAAAATTCGCAACTATACGGAAGAAGTAATGGATATTTCTCGTTGTAAGAAAGAATTGCGGAACTAGCTAGGCGACCATTGTCTCGCATAACGCTTTTGCTGTCAAGAAAAGGGTTCAACGTTAAAATCTTGCTCCTTGAATCAATCGGGACCTTTGACGAAAGATTCTTGTATTCGCTAGCGAAATACCTCAATTGAGTCAAGACAATAAGACGAGTACGAATCTTGGACATCTCCTCTCCTGAAATGGCCAAAGATGTATAAGAATGGAATCTTCGAGTGTGCTTGTTAGTCATGTTGTAGAACCTGAAAACGTAAAATAAAATGCGTAACGCACGGGGAAGAGATGAAAATCTTTTCAAAGGTTCAACAAAGTTCGATACAAGTGTACTATGTGCGTTTATCATTTTGCTTCCACTGTAGTGTCTTCGATTTCCTGATCCAATGATGGCCAATTCGCTTCTTCTTTGGTAAGCCAAGACGGACCGTACCACCATAACTCATTCGATTTCAAATCCTGTGGATATACCCCGCTGCTATCCAGATCTGCTGGATTGTCTTTGGATTCGACATGATTCCAATATCGAAAATCAACGGTTTCCTGAACCTTTGCAACTCGATTAGCAACAAAGGTCGTCCAAGGGTTGTTGTCCAGGTTGCTTCTTCAGCCACAAGAGGACAATGGTTGAGTCTGTCCAACAGAAGGTATTTTCGACCTTAAATGGTAGCTCATTTCGTAAACAGTTCAACATATCTACAAGCAAAACTGCACCGCATAACTCCAAACGAGGTATCGAAATCTTTTTAATCGGAGCTACTTTTGTTTTTGCTAGTAGCAGGTGTGATGTAACTAGTTTCTTGTTTTCTACCCGCAAATATATCACACCCGCGTATGCCTTTTCCGACGCATCGCAAAAGGCATGAATTTGTATCAGAGTTTCATTTGAACAATTCATCCAACGCGGAACTTTGATATTCTGTATGTGACCGTAATTTTCAACAAAAAATTTCCATTTGGAAAGTGTTTGTGAACTGATTGGTTGATCCCAGGTAGTACCGTCTAACCAGATCTGTTGCATAAGTATTTTAGCTATTACCACGATAGGTGCTAGCCAGCCAGGTGGGTCAAAAAGTTTTGCGATTATTGACAAAACCTCCCGTTTGTTATAGCTTGATTTCAGGACTATATCCAGAACATTAAAAAAGAAGTGATCCAACTTGGCGTTCCACCGTATACCTAAAGCTTTCGTTGTGCTAGTCTCATCCAGATCAAGAAATTCTTTGCCTAACAAATGGTCATCAGGAAGATCAGCAATAAGTTCTTTTGTATTAGAGGACCACTTTCTCAGCGAAAATCCCGCACTATATAGCACTTGAATCAGTTCGTTGCGTGCCTGCAAGGCTATTGAAATCTAGTGAAATACGGCTAGCACATCATCTACATACATTGAACTTTTTAAAATTTGAGCCGCCAATCGATATGAAACCTGTGATTCTTGAGCTAGTTGATGTAGTATTCTAATCGCCAAGTATGGCGCGCAATTAATTCCAAATGTTACAGTGTTAAGCTGAAAATCCCTTATCTCTGCATTTGGGCAGTTTCTAAATAAAATTCTTTGAAAGGGCCTATGGGACGGGTTTACTAATATTTGGCGATACATTTTTTGGATATCACTGTTAAAAGCAAACTTGTACGTGCGCCAACGTATGAGCAAATGCGTCAAATCGGCTTGAAGAGCAGGACCTGGATGTAAGATGTCATTAAGACTAACTCCGTTGGAGGAATTGCTAGACGCTGTATGTCCGTAGGGTATAAGTTTTTAAAGGGTAAAGATACCACGTACCTTCCTTCAGAATTCCTAGCTGTCGTTTTCAAAAAGAGTTCTTCACAAAACGAGTCCTCTGCTGATGGAATATTCCTCTTTGGAATTTCTTCTAACTCCTAGAATTTACGTAGCTGGCAATCTAATGGATTGCCCTCTCCCAAAGAGATTTTGGTAGCAAAACAAGAGACGTGTGCAGTAGATGATGCCCCAGTGACTATCCACCCGAACACGGTCTCTTGGGACAGAAAATTATTGCATACACTACGTTTAACCCCTTCCAACATAACTCTGAGGTATAAATCTCCCCCGATCAAAACATCTGTATAAATTCAGAATCTGCGAAAGGTACTTTTGGCAGTTCATCTAATATTGAACTGTCTATAGAAGTTGAAGGTAAGTTACCCATAATGTATGGTAATACAAATGCGTTCGCCTTAATGAAAAGATTTGGGTCTCTTGGAGAGCCCAAGATAAATGAACAAATTTTCGACGAACTATTGCAAACTGTTTGATTAAGCCCTGAGATGACTGCATTTGCTTTCGAACATGGAAGCTTCAAAAGTTTTCGAAGTCGTTCTGATATAAACGACGCCTCTGAAGCCGAGTCAATCAAGGCGCGAGCGAAGTACGTCGAGCCTAAATGGCAAATATGCACCATGGCGGTGCCAAGTAAAGCTGAAGACAAACTCGACGAAGCCGAATTTTCTCGATTTGATGACGAAGTTTTACCACGAGAAGTGGACTGTATGTTTACATAGAATGCCTGTGAGGCAGTTCCATGGTTTCAGGCACCTTTGTGTTGAGTGTTGGGAGCAACTCTATGAAGTAGAGAGTGATGCCTGCTCTTGCACGTTGTACACAAAAATTTACTCTTACATTCTTTGACAGAATGGCCCTTAGAAAGGCAATTCAGACAGCAGTTGAGCTTTTTGATCAACGCGAACCTATCACTGACGGAGAGGGATACAAACTTTTTACATAAACGTAGGACGTGTTGTTGTTTTGGACACATGACACAGTATGATGAAATGACGTTGGTGGCAAGCGACAGTTTCTTTTGTCCCACCGGGTTATGGGGATGCGTAAATGTTCGTTGCTGTTGGTGGGTTGATGTCATCGCAGTTGAATATTTCACATCCACAATCGACTCCAATGTCCTGAAACGTTGTATAAGGAAGGCATTCATTTGCTTCCATTCTGGTAAAGCTGATTTATCCAGCAAAGTGTTTTCCCACATGCTGAGGGTTGTCTCTGGAAGCCGGTTTGAGCACAAGAATATGAGAACTGGATCCCAGTTGGTGACGTCTTTGTTGTAGGTCTCCAGCGGTGAGAGGCATGCGTTAATGCTTCGTTGAAGATCCTTCAAAGCTGACGCACTTTCGGTCCGAATGACCGGAAGTGAAAACAACTTCTTTAACTGGCTATTCATTAAAACCCGTTTGTTTTCATAAGTCGCTTTTAAGTTAGACCAAGCCGTTTCGAATCCTTGATTTGTAAGTTGGGAATTGCTAACAATTTCCCGAGCTTCACCGCTTGTTTTCTGAAGCAAGTGGTTAAGCTTTTGTACGCCGCTCAAACGACTGTTTTTAATGTATATCGCGGTAAAAAGATCTCGAAACGATGGCCACGAGGCATAATCACCATCGAAAATATTGGTATCGCATGGTGGTAAATGTAAGCTATCAGAAAAACCAGCTGCTTGAGCAATGGTTCGAGAAACATCTTCCTTATTACGGTTAAACTTTTCTATATTTTCGTCTATACGGGACGAACAACTAAGGTAATCTCGAAATGTGGTAGCGTAGTTGGACCTAACACCTTCTATATCTGCATCTTCTTTCAAAGACTGTAGACATTTTTCGTATGCCTTTTTAGTCTCTTCCCTCAGTTCAACCAGCTCACCTTTCAATATGGTTAACGAACTATTCGGCTGGGCGCCCATTAATGCCTCATCAAAATTGGCATTGAATTCGACAATTTCGTCAGAGCACCGAATAAACCAGTTAACCGACATTTTCTTAGATATTTTTTTTTTTAATAAAGATTATTGGTAACAGAAGGGAAGAAACTCGCCACCCACGAAGGAAAACACTCACAAAAGTAAAAAATTGTATGTGAGACCGAACTTTACGAATTTACTACTGGATTTCACAGTATATCTGCGCCTTGCGATCGTATTTACATATGTACAAGTAGGTTGGAAAGTATCTAAGCACAAAAAAACAATTATCTGTATGTAGGTACGTGCGTATATCAAAGCTACTATTTCCAACAAGTATAACAACCCAGCAACAAGAAAAGCTCGCTAATATTGATTTCGATTAACAGTTTGCTCATATATATCAAAGTACGTACGTATGTACATATAATCGTACATGTATTTACATGTCTTCGGAACGAAGTCCACGTAAAGTGTGAAAATGAGAAAAACTGGCCGAATATGTATGTATGTACATATGTACGTAGGTATTCAGGCGCTGATGTCGATGTGTATGTACGCGTGTGTGACACAGTATACAGTAGAAAAGGTTTTTGTTTTTGTAGCTGTTTCGTGGTGAAAGTCCTTTATGGGGTCCAAATTTCCCCACAAGAAATTGAGCGCATGGTTGCTTTTGCATTCCAAAAGAACGAATATTAGAAAACATTGAAAAAAAGTCTGAGATAATACAATTATATTCTACTAGAAATAAACTCGATAGTGTGCGCTAATTAGATAATGTGATAATCATGTTTAAAAACTCTTTTCAAGTCTTATTTTTCAGAAAATAATATTGTGGATCAGATTGCTCTGAGCGCTTCTGTTGTTTACCAAGAAAATGCACCCCTGTTGGTTATTATTTCGGTATCGCAAAGCGGTGAAGTTCTATTTCTTGGTAATTCGGTTTGTGAAATGGTAAGCAAATTATTGAAATTTATTTATTTGATGTGTTTAACATTTGATTAATGCAATTTTCTGCCTTTTCAGACTATTAATTACAAGCACAGCATCATCAACGGTGATTGCAAGAACTACTGCAATCCCTGCGGTTTTTCCTCTTGGTAAATGCTTTCTGGTCGTGACCAGGGTGGTCTTCCAATCGGCCGGGAATAAGGTTAGTCATTTTCAATTTTATATCATTGTTCATCGACATTATATGACATGTCATCATTGCAGGCTATTGTTGCAGAACAAAACGCCACAACCACCGCTGTGGTAAATACGTTCCAGCAGTACTGCCCACCGCCGTCAGTGTAATGATTTCGATAGCTGAACAAACGCCATCTCCTGGGGATTCCCACATGCCGACAATAGCTATTATATCACGTGTGAATGGAACTGCGGCTAAACTTGGTTATTAACAGTGCAATAGTGCCATGTCATTGGCAAAAATACTAAGGGATGCTGGCACATAGAGGTTGTAAAGTTTTTGGAATCGATGAACTTACTCGAAGAAGACGATGGTCGAAAACAGACAGAGGCTTCACATACGATATTTCACACATGGCTGGAATTCGTTAGCGGACAGAGCACACATTTACAAAATATTTATCGTTCTGCAGAACGTGCATGCATATTCGATTCCGATTTTATGGGTCGATTACGGAGGACAACCGAACTTCAGTGGGTTGGCCAGTGGCTGAAATGGTATTACCGATGGCAACTAGCAACTGAAAGCTGGTAACTGAGTTGCTATATTGGCACGAACTAATCAAGGCTGTCATAGAATCCACCGTAGTCCGATTTTCCGTGAAATCTACGAAAATGCAATTAAATTCGAGTAGCTACGAACGCAGTGCTTGCTTTGAATACACATGTTCATAGCAGTTCAGATTCAGTGATCGCTTTTTTGTAGATTTTATGAAAAATCGGACTACGATGGATTCTATGACAGCCTTGATTAGTTCGTGCCAATATAGCAACTCAGTTACCAGCTTTCAGTTGCTAGTTGCCATCGGTAATACCATTTCAGCCACTGGCCAACCAATATATTTTCTCCTTTGACAAGATGTTGGAGAATCGCGGCAGCACAGCCCTATACCTACCCTATGCTCTTACGTGCATATGCTAAATTTCTCGTACCTAGCTAAAGTGCTTGAAAAAGGCAGAAGGCTTATCTTCAACATTATAACTTAAAGTAAAAGAGTTAAATATATCGAGGGCTTATATTCAATACCCTCTATCTGCAAAAACTCAATTTTTCAGGAGAGCAAAAAAACTGTTTTGGCAGCTGTTTTTAAAACTGTTAATAATTTTAAGTACACACGCATGTCTTAAATATTCACGCAATATACTAAAACTAGTTTTTTACTTTTAATTCATTTAATTTTAGTTTAAAGATCAGATAGAGGTTATTGCAATTCGAATTATAACTATTTATATAGAAAAATTTGCTGATAGAGGGTTTTGCAGAATAATGAAAATGTCAGTTCTTTACACGTAAATACTATGTTAAACTAAGATTTTAATGCAGAAATCATAGGTGTGAAAATTCGTTCCCTTCTATTCCGATGTGCCCAGGTAACCACATAATTTTAAATGTGTTTTTGTGTCAAAAGAGTATTTTACGTGATTTTGAAATTATATGAGAATCATTAGCACTGTTAAAAGAGGCTTCGCTGGCTGGTTTACTGTCCGTTCAGATGAGGAAATTTCCTTCGTTTATAGAGGCGAAATGTACAGCTGATTCGGCTGTAAATGCCGAGCAGTACGGGGGAAAAGCACTGAAGACTATTGTAACACCCAGCCCTTTTGTTACCACCATATCTGGAACCGTCTGTGAAAATAAGCTCCCAGGTAATTTATGAGTATCAAACTGGGCAAATGCCCTTGCGGTAGAGTTTTTACTTTAGTAAGCATCGGATGATGTCGAAATCTTTGATGTACCTTAATATACGAAATAAAGGTGATTGCTTGCTACATCAGTTTTTTTGTTGAAAGCAGGATTCGACGTGAGAGATAGCTTTTATTGGCGAGGTGGGAAATGCACGGATGCTTTTTCTCCTCTGCTACATAGTAAGGTGTTTCTAGCAATTTAAGATGTTTTTTTTGCGCAGTGTCCATAAATTACGAGCCCAAAGTCAACTTTTACATAATGACAGTTCTGCTTAAAAGTAGGTTTATTGTAAAAAATCATTCCAAATATTTTCAATGTATCAGTATAGGGGAGGGGTGTTAGACAAGGAGAGGGTTGGATGTATGTATTTATTTGTATTTTCTGCATATGTGAAAAAATTACTTTTTCAGCTTAAATCTGAGCTCCTGAAGATTTGGACCAATTGATATCATTAGCGTATTTAGTTTGGCAATAGGAATAATAACAGCAGTTTCCCACTCTTGATGATATAACCCTTGAAATAAAATGTAGTTATGGAGTTTAATGACTCTATGTTTGATGGGATACGGATGATTTTTTAGAACGGGGTACGGGATTTTGTCTCCACCAGGGCTTTTGCCTGTCATCGAAGAGATGGTTGGTCAAACTCTTAAATAGATATGAGTAAGAGAGAATTGTGGGAATCTTCGGACCAAGTGGAGGCAAATAAACATATACACATCGCTCATTTACTTTAGTAGTGTCATAATCCAAAAAATACAAATTTTGAGTTGAGTATGCAGAAATTATCGCTACGTCTTCTTCTATTTCGTGTAAAAATATCATAGCTGTATCGATTAAGCCCTGTATGCAGCTCTCAAGAAAATTGCCATTATTTCGCGTGTGTGTCCAAGGAATTTTGACATTTTTTGATACTTCACTGCCTGTTGCCTCACTCTTTCCTCAAGAAATAATGGAACGGGCATATATTTCTGTTGCAAAACTGGGTTGCCTTATGCTCTTTCTTCACAAAAAACTTTAGAAAACCGTAGTAGAAAGCGTAGTAAATATCTTAAGAACTGCGTACTGCCTTAAGGAAATTTGACTCAAGAAAATTTTTTAGCCATTTCTTGTACGTCATTTTATATGGAGTTTTTGCTTTTCTTGAGAGCTGCATACAGGCCTTTACCAGAATCTCACTAGAATAAAATATCTATTCATTTTTAGTATCGGCGTATATGTAAATTCAAAACTTTAAAGCCGTCTTTCTCGAGTTTTGATTTTTTGAGTTATGACATTATTGTAGTAAATGAGCGGACATGTATATACCTGTAAGCTACCGGCCAAACCCGATCTTAGAATAAACTATTTTTGTAACTCGCATCATCAGTCCAACTGAAGCTACGCAGTCCACAAGATTTGGTTTCGGTTGGACATCGCATTAGGTAGAACAAGTTTAGCCTGGGCAAAACTAGTTTGACCTAAGATCGGATTTTACCGGAACATATACATACATGCATCGGCACATGTAACTTACCCTGCCACAAATAAATGGTAATGAAAACGATTTTCCAGCAAAATTGTGTAGATAGAGGATTTTGCTTTTGTAACAAAATGTTATTGCAGATAGTGGATTTTTCAAAATGAGAATATAATACCATAAAAGCAAAATTTTAAGTTTGGCATTATTGTCATGGCTGAAGGATAAATAAGAGCTCACGTTACCATCAAAAACTCATTTTCATCAAAATTGTAGATAGAGGGTATTGAATATAAGCCCTCGATATGCAATAAAAGAATACAACAGAACCAAAAAATCTCAAAACTATTAACATAAAAAATTGCACGAATAAAATTCATAATTTAAAATAAAATATCGCAATTGTTTTTTATATGTACATACATATTTACAAAATGAATCTTAAAGCACCCACAGTAAGTCCTAAACATATAAACGACTAATAAGAAAAATAATAAATAACAGTAATGTGAACAGGTATGTTGAGAAATCTCTAAATAGTAGCGAAACTGTATCTGAATAATAACAAGTAATTTTGAGCAAAAAATACAACCGACTTTAATGCTCATTCAGGTCGTTCTGGTTACGTAGATCCGACTGTCCTCCCTTTTTTTAAAAAGGTTAAAAAAATGAATACGTATTCTACAGAAATCAAGATACATATTTAAGGACTTTAAGTAAAACTAAACAAAGGAAAACTTGTTCGTGATATCTCGAGGTGTATCCATGATACAAAAATCTGAAGGTAAAACCGCTGAGAAGCAGCCTGAACATTTTTGAAGTTTGCTAACATTACAAAAATGTTTTCGAATTTCCAATCTCACAAATACATTCTCATTTTCAGTCTCAAATAAATGAAAATTTCAATATTTTCATCTATTTGTTTTTTGTTTTACTTTTATTTGGCATTTGAGTTGCTCTCAAAATTTAAATTTTATAAAATAGACAAACTTCAAAAAATAAATGATGGCCGACGAATTGAGCAAGCGCTTTTACCTTTAAATATTTGTATCATGGGTGTATTAAACAAGGTGTTATTGACAACTCAGTGCGGCTCTCTTAATTTTATGTAAAAAATATAAACAAACGATTCAAAATGCATAAATTTTTTTTTCAATTTGACTATAGGATGGTTCTTCTGAGAGCAATATCAAATTCAATCACACTTTGTTAAATACATTTTGATCTCTACCAAGTAATATACTTCCTCTGTAAATATTCTATGAAGTGTTCCAAAATTTGCTCCGAGCGCGTACATTGTTGATCATTTGATTTAAATAGTTTGTCATACAATTAATACTATAGTTTGATTGGAGTTAATATATTCTTCAGTAATTAATTATATTATATTAAAACATAAGCTTATAAGAAATTTTTTAGTCTTAACATTTATATTGTGTTCCAAAATTCGCTCCGAGCGCGTTCACTATTGATCTTTTGATTCAAATATTGTTTGTCAAGCATTCAGTAGTGAAGTTTGTTCGGAGTTTATATATTCTTCAGTAATTAATCATATTATATTGAAATATAAACGCATAATATGGTAGAAAGTTAGAAATTATTTAGTCTTAATATGCATATTTCGCTCCGTGTTCCAAAATTCACTCCGAGTGCGTTCACTATTGATCATTTGATTTAAATAATTATTTGTCAAGCATTCAGTACTATAGTTTGATCGTAATATATATATTCTTAAATAATTGATCACATTTTATTAAAATATAAACATTTAATAGGGTACAAATTGTGAAATTATTTGTCTTTAACATGTATAGTCGGCCAGAGACAATTGCAGAAAACTGCAACTACTCGTGAAAACTTACAATAAAAACAATGTAGATGAAAGTAATAAATTTTATTATTAAAATTAGATCCATATATAAAACATTTTACATCATTTATTTGAAGTAAATCGGAATATATTTTTACATATAAGATAGTTTCCATTTAACTCATAAAGTACATATTTCACTACA
This sequence comes from Rhagoletis pomonella, assembly GCF_013731165.1. Lineage (NCBI taxonomy): Eukaryota > Metazoa > Arthropoda > Insecta > Diptera > Tephritidae > Rhagoletis > Rhagoletis pomonella. The sequence goes on from NW_023458578.1 coordinate 431,330, forward strand.
AATATTTTTAAGATCATTTCGAATTGCAAAAATAGCGCTAATTAGTTGTATTGAAGTACGAAACATTTTATTACGTTCATGCTTACTTATAAAGCGCATAACAATATTTCTCTGGCCATTTATCCGATGTTAAAATTTTTCACCACATTATTTTGCTGCACAGCACCCTGAATGCGGCAAAATAGTTGCTCGCAACCCTCAAGTCCTTTATGGGGACCAAATTAACAGCCACAACAACAAAAACCTTTTCTACTGGTATACTGTGGTGTGTGATCGACCGCGAAAAGAGGATACAGGAGAACAAGAGAACTCAAATCACTGCAACTCTTATACGTCCTTACATATATGTATGTATATACATATCTATATATAACAAAGTCTACAGATGCGCGCAAAGAATGTACATATGCACCAAACACCCCCAAAAAAAATGTTTAGCACAAAAAGTAAGTTAACAAAAGTTATTAAATTTTGAAGATGGCAAATAAATCATATATATTTGTATATGTATATGTATATGTACGTTTTTTAATTAAAATTAAACGAAATAACGTAATCGAATCAAATCACACTAGTTATTAATATATGTATGTACCTTAGACTGGGTCGAAAAAAAAGTTGCTAATGTCCGCCCCTAAATTTAAAGATTATGTTGAGAGGGTTCTGGAAAAATTTTTTTTTTTTTTTTTTAACCCTCCGAAATACAGCCGAAATGGTTT
>NW_023458578.1:432148-443848 GCF_013731165.1 Rhagoletis pomonella
ATTATTTTAGTAATATAGTTTGAAGGCAACATTTTCTTGAATTTTTAAGTACTTTCGTTTGGTAAGGAAAAAAATATACTTTAGGGGGGGTAAAATTTTGTTTCTGCCCTTATCATGCGAACGCGACTTCAAAGCTTAAAAAGACATAAGAACGAAAAGTGAAGCTTCTCAAGACAAAAATAATGACATATCAATTTTAAAAATCGGCCGTCAAATAACCAAGTTACAACGAAAAAACCATTTCGGCTGTATTTCGGAGGGTTAAAAAAAAAAAAAAAAAAAAATTTTCCAGAACCCTCTCAACATAATCTTTAAATTTAGGGGCGGACATTAGCAACTTTTTTTTTTTGTATGAGGACCGACCCAGTCTAATGTACCTACACAATATGTATATCATAAAAGCTTTTTATTAATATTTGCGAACAAAGAAAATGAAAATTACTTTGAAAAAAGCTGAGGAAATTTTAAAGCATTTCCACGTTGAAAATTGATGACTTTTTTGAAACTTGAAATTTTAGTACATGTACATAAATGCATGTGCGAACAAATATATATGTACGTGTAAAGAAAGGGAATCAGACTTACGGTAGTCAAATAAATAGCTCCATCGGTATTCAAAATTCCTCGGATCTATGTACATATGTACATAAATACAGACCTATGCACATATAGGTATATATATTGATTCGCGCACTTATATATGTATGTATATATGCATAAATGGACACCGTAATTGAATTTTTTTTTGCTGAATATTTCACCAATTTTTGGTTTTGGGGGGCTGCACCTTATTTTTCTTTGCCCTAAATCACCAATTTTGCAAATTTTTTTTGTTATCTTGAACCGATATTTTTCGTTTTTAACTAGCCACTGTGCTGCTATATACATACATATATTTTCTAAACTTGCTTTTCTATAATTTCCACTATAATTTGCACCTTCACAATATTTATTTGCTTTCCTATTTATATTATTTTTATTACTTAATTTAAGTATTATTACTTTTATTCTCACAATTTTTTTTTTTAATTTTTACACTTTCGCTCAACAATTTTTGTTTGGCACGCACCTGTTAAAAATCCGCGGCGAACTGAAGGTTTTATGATAACTCGCTTTTCTCCTTGTTCGTCTGTGAGAATCGCTTCACTATTGTTGGTGATTTCGCTTCAAACTTGCGTTTTCTGTTTGCTACTGGAAAAAGGGTGGCCTCAGTTAAGAGTTTTCTCCATTGTTGCGAATCGACGGTTCGTGAGGACCAAAATGTCTGGTACGAAATTAGATGATTGCTCTTTTAACGATGACTCCGGTCCGCTGACTGCTGTCTGGCAAGAATAAAACACCAATTTAAACGGAACCGGCATTAAATACTAGCCAAGTTCGAAAGAAAGCCACCGGTAGCTTTCCGGCAGCAGTGCAGCTTTGCAGCTGACGACTGTGCAGGAAACTGCCGGTGGTTCCCAAACATTGAAGGCTTTTGGCTTCAACAAAGGTAATGCAATTTTTTGATCGAACCGTTGCCAGAATCCATCTGATAAAGAAAATTTTCCTAGTACCTCCTGGCGCATCCAATAAGAAGGTCCCCCAACTCCGTCCTTTATCATTTGCATATTCTTCTTCTACTTTGGTGTTGTAACCGCCTAAGCGATTTTGGCCGAGCTCGACAAAGAACGCCAGTCATTTCTCACTGTGCCAACTTGGTCTCTCCAGTGCAGCGGGGGCTCCCTATTCCTCTGCTACCACCAGCGGATTGCGAGTTGAATTCTTTCACACCTGGATCTTCGGTTCCTACTGGAACGACAAGTCTAAGCCATCGGAGCCGCGGGGAATCTTTTATCGGGATTAGGAGTTCACAATAGTAAGGATAATCATAATCATAATAATATTATCTCAAGTTATTCAAAATTTCTTTACTCGCAATATACGTTGTAGGCTATGGTGACCCCAAACGAAATAAATTGTTTACGATTAAAAGTTAACTGATTTATAATGCTAGGGAATGTTGTCAATAATTTTCAGTTTTCATTAAGTATTTTTTAAACAGCTTTCATGCCATAGTTTTTTGTTGTCGTTACTCTTTTATCATTTTGTTATTTGTTTCAGTAGTTTTTAGCCGACTACAAAAAAAGGAGAAGGTTATCAATTCGTCGGATTATTTTTTTTATGTTACCGCACGTCAACTGATTTCCAGGTGATCCCATATTAAGTTGGTTGAGATCCGATCATTGGATCATGAAAAAATTAACGCTACTATTAAGTTTTTATATGAGAATTGATGTCGGTTGTGTCTTGTGCTTAAAAATTACTTGTTTATTAATTTTTTACATTAAGTAATTTTTGTACCAGCTCTTCGTGGATAATATGATCACTTCGTTTGATAAGATGTTGTAAATTCTATATTTATTTAAACTGTTCGGATTTTGGATAAGTGGAAAGAATTAAAAAAATGTTTCGTTTTGGAACCAGTTATATAATATTTCATTTAATTTCAATATTTTCAGTCTTTACTTTTAGATAGGTGATAATCTTATTAAAAATATTTCCAAATCAAGATTTTTCAAACACCTTTCGTTTGGCACCCACATTGTACCTCAAGCATATTTTCTGCTGTGAGCCTTCCTTAAACTATTTAGTTTCGACACACACATGGCAATACTTCATTTATTTTATCAATTTAGCGAAGTTTTCAAATAGAAATTCCTCAAAACTATTTCCAACAGTTATCTTTCTGAAACCTATTTAATTTGATACCCACATTGCAATATTTCATTTATTTTATCAATTTAGCGGAGTTAATATTTTTGAATAGGTGGCAACTCTCAAAGATATTTCCAGCAGTTATCTTTCTTAAACTTCTTTAACCTGATACCCGTATGGTAATATTTCATTTATTTTATCAATATAACTGGATTTAAAAAATTTCAAACAGGTGGCAACTCTCCAAATTGTTGTAATATAAAAGATCCTGGTATTATACCGAACAATACAAAAAAAAATTCTTCAAATCAGTTCAGCGGTTCTCGAGTTTCGATGGTCGTGACAAACGAATACAACATTTACAAATGCCTTTAGTTTGGTACCGATATTGTAACATTTCATTTATTTTACCAAAATAAATTGTACCAGTTAAATTTTCAAACATGTGGCAACCCTTCTCAAACATATTTTCTACAGTAGGTCTTTTAAAAACTCTTTATTTTGATACCCTCGTTGAAATATCTCATTTGTTTAATCAATTTAACTTAGTTCAAATTTTCAAATAGGTGGCAACCCTCCTCAAAAGTATTTGCAAAAGTCTTCTTTCTTACACCTTTTTAATTTGATACCTATGTATATCAATTAAATTGGGTTAAATTTTCAAACAGGTGGCAACTCTCCTCAACCACATTTTCGCCGGTAAGCCTTCTTTAAAATCTAAATTTTTATACCCAAGTTACCGTATTTCATTTATTTTATCAAAATAAGTGATTTTAAATTTTCAAAGAGGTTGCAATTTTATTCAAAAATATTTCCAGCAGTTATCTTTCTTAAACCTCTTACATTTAATATCTATATTGTAATATATCATTTAGTTTATCAATCAAACTGCGCTAAATTTTTTAACAGGTGGCAACCCTCCTTCAAAATATTTTCGAATCTAAGCCTTCTTAAAACTCTTTAGTTTGAGACCCACATAGCAATATATCATTTACTTTATCAATTTAACTCAGTTAAAATTTTAAAATTGGTGGCAACCCTTCCCAAGCTATCTTTCTTAAACAGCTTTAATTTGATACCCATATTGTAATATTTCATTTATTTTATCGATGTACTTAGTTAAATTTTCAAACAGGTGGCAGCCCTCCTCAAACATATTTTCGGCTGTAAACCTTCTCAAAACTCATTAGTTGGACACCCAAATAGCAATATTTCGTTTATTTTATCAATTTGACTGAGTTAAAATTTTCAAATAGGTGGCAACCCTCTTAAAAAGTATTTCCAGCAGTTATATTTCTTAAACCTCTTTAATTTGATACCCATATTGTAATAATTTATTTATTTTATCAATATAATTGGGTTTAAAAATTTTCAAATAAGTGGCAACCCTCCAATTTTTTGCGATATCATTGGTTCTGGTATTATACCTAATGTGACAAACCGTACTTCTTTCGGAAGTACAGTACTTCTTTTTTAGCTCTTGTACTTCGTACTTCGAAGTACAGTCAAACGTACTTCTTTGCAATATTTTGTACTTCAGGTCCTGTAATTCTCCGATTTCTATAAAACCTTTTTTTATGCCCTAAGGTTACCTGATGCTGGTAACTAGGTGGGCGATCAACACCGGCCTCGCAGTAAAAATCAGAAAAATGGAACTGGTATTATTTACCAAGAAGTACAAGATACCCGTTGTGGCCCTTCCCTCGAGTGGGATTGTTCGTCTGCGGCTCTCCGACAGGGTCAAGTACTTAGGTCTGATCCTGGATAGGAAGCTGTCGTGGAAGCCTAACATTAAGGAAAGGGTAAAAAAGGCGTCGGTTGTCTTGTACTGCTGTAGGGGAGCTAAGGGTAAGTTCTCTCGTCCAAAGTAATTCATTAGCTCTATGGAACCAGATTTAAGATTATCTTGTTTCACGAAGCCCTTGTCTGGTGGATCCCGCTAGAAAAAGCTACACTTGTAAATTAGGAATTAGTGGAGCATTACTAACCACACCTATATTAGCGACTAACGTCATGTTGAACACGGCACCTGACGATATTGCAGACAGAATTGCTATTAGGCTAAGGGAAACCGGGTGTTCCGGAGTTCTGGGGTTGCTTTGACGTCGTTCTGAACACATAGATTACAACGTTTCCGAAATGTCTCCCAGAAGCTCCTTCTCTACCTTTATTCCCTCAAGAGAGGACTGGGTAGGGCGGGGTTACTAAGGCTTCCGGACTTCTGCATTGTGTTTCAGGTGGAAATAGCTGCCATCAAGGAAGCGGTAGACTCACTGCTAAAGGGTGTGTTGGTGCATTAGAATTCGGTAAAGGAATATCTGACTTCTTTATCATCTATCGCGTCAGAGTACTTCTTAAATAGGTACGTCTTCTAGTTTAGGTTCTCTGCCACAGTGACAGTGCGCAAATCTGCGTGGCTGATGACCTGGCATTAGAAACGCGCCCTTAAAACCTCATCCCCAGATAAGGAGCACTTAGGGACGCCTCTGTCCTCTTCCGGTACACTCTGGAATGGTTGGCTCTAGTGTGAGTTCGGCGACCGCTAGCCTAATACGCATACTTCGTACTCGCGATAATGAAATTGTATACTTTATACCTTATAAAATGGACAAAAAAAAAAGATGCTCCTTTTGTGACATAAAAGAGGAAAATAAGACGTTTCTCCGCTGAAGCAAATGTTTTTATAAGGCACTTTAAAATACTTTTTGCAGCGCAAGTAACGAGAGATCCATCGTTACCCCCTTAAGGTGCCGAATACCACGTTACCTCTTAAGAGTTAGAGATGGGGGTTTTGAGAGGCTATTGTGCGATTGATATTCACTCGGTAAGACTAGGAATTTCAACTGATCCCTTTTGTATCAGCTGCCAAGAGGAAGATGAAGTGGAATCATATCAGCACTTTCTTTTTGACTGTTCAACGCGAGGTAGCATTTTGGCTCGCTCTTCTGAGCTAATATCGAAATTAGCCGCATTCAAAATTTGGCAATCGGCTCGCGGCGTTAACCTTACCCAACCTAACCTGTACTTCTTTGAGCTATGAGATAGTTGGTCAAATTAATTATACCCAACGATACAAATAAAATTTATTCAAATCGGTTCAGCCGTACTCGAGTTTAGACGACCGTGACATACGAACACAACATTTTGATATATGTATAAGAAGATGAGGCATTTCATGTCACCGCGGCCACCTCTGTGCGCGACCTCTAAGGATTTGGATGAAAGCTGAAGAGATTGAAGGTCTAGGTGACATGAATATACGTGCAGCATATTTTGCCGATATAACGTAGGGTAGCCTATTAACACGGGACTTAAATTTTAAGAAAACGTCATACATAAATTTCTTTAAAGTGCTGTATCTTGGAAACCTGTTAACGAAAATTAATGAAAAAAAGTATTTCTTCCGTCTTATTATGGGCTTTAATTTCAAATTCTTTACATTAATGTGCAACGTATAAAAAACAAAAAAAAAAATTAAGTAAACATTTTTCTTTTTGATTTTTTTTTTATTATAGCCTTTTTAAAATTTGTTTCTTTTTACATAAAAGCATTGTCTATAATGTCAACTTTAAGTACCCAAATGGGCGTAATGGGCTACTTATGCGTATGGAAATGGCAAAATTGAACTTTGTTGCAAGTTCACATGGGAAATCTACTTACGACGTGATGGGAGGAAATTTTAAAAGACTAGCAGCTAGAGCAAATCTTCAACTCCTGATGTTACAACAAATTCGTACACCCGAAGCCCTCTACCAATGGGGTGCTGTATGTTTCCAATGGGATGCCTGTAAAAAATAACTGCAACTAACTTTAGAGTGGACTTTATTTCGACTATGACTACGTGCCAATTAGTTTAATCCTATGTTACGCAAGTTTAAATGGTCAAATATCATCACGTTAGGGAACTTCATATCCTTAATTAACGAATCTTTAAATCAATAAATAATTTTTTCTTTTTAGTTCTAATTGTAATAAGAGGGATTTTCATGATTTCAGACCCTTAGTAAAGTAAATATCATTTTATCTTATTGTTTTTGTTTTTACACACCTTTCCTCTTTCAAAAATATACAATTTCATAAAATTTCAATGTCTATTTATCATTTTCATCTTCGTTGTTGGTGTTTCCGACTGGGTAGGAGTGTGATGTAATGTGGAACGATTTTCCGTCATCCCTTGTAAAATTTGGTTTGGAGACAAACCGGTTCGGCGTTGTGCCATCTTCAGTGTCGAAAAATGACATTGAAGATGGCACAACGCCGAAACCGGTTTGTCTCCAAACCAAATTTGACAAGGGATGCCGAAAAATCGTTCCATATTACATCTATTAATCATATTGCTCGAGCGTTAGACGATCTAGAGTCCATACGCATAAGTAGCCAATTACGCCCATTTGGGTAATTAAAGTTGATATTATAGACAATGTTTTTAGGTAAAAAAAAAACATTTTTAAAAATGCTATAATATAATTTTTGTTTTTTATACATTGCACTTTAATGTGAAAAATCTACAATTAAAGCCCATAATGAGGAGGAAGAAATAACTTTGTTTCATTAAGTTTCGTTAAAAAGTTTCCAAGATTAGGGTTGCCAGATTTTTTATGCACGAAATCAGTACGTTAGGCTTTTTCATGCTAAAAAATCAGTACTTTTCAATACATTTTTATTCAAATCAAAATTATGAATGTAAGTAACAGATACTACTCTAAAACGCCAGAACGGTTACTTTTAACAATATTTTGGTATATGAATAAAATATAGTTCATAAAAAATTAAAGTGTTATTCATTTTAACATGAGTGTACGCATCATAATAAATAATTTTATATTTATGACATTTTTGAAAAGCAATTATGAGATCATTTCCATCTTCAGTGTTTAAATAGTCAATGAATCCTATACAAGCCATTTTAAAATTACTTTTAATTTGAAGTTCACTTTAAAAACTTTTAATTAGGAGCCGCCTTCTCTCTTTCCGCAAGGAAGCAAACTTTATACTTAAGATCCTCTCAGTTGCTTCGTTTGAGTATGGTGTTGAAAAAAGAAAATAAAATTACATAATTTTTCAAACTGTTGAAAAGTACCACTATTTTGTGACTTCATCTATATTTCCTCATGGCTTAAATTAATTTTTTCAGCTACGCAAAAACTTTGCAAATCTAAGAATCTAACTCTAAGTCTTTTATGAAAAACCCTTTAGCAATATCTATAAATTGTGAAAAAAGAATTGTAAGTTATAGGCAAAAGCCATTCGAATATTCAAATTTGTTGTTATTAAACTGAATGTTATTTTCGAGATAATTAACAACACTCGACCAAAAAAAACATCAGCCTTCTTTTAAATAATTTCAGCTCCATCATATTAACGCAACTGGTATGCAACGCCTCGGTGAATTATTTTCTTCTTACTTTTTACAGTATAGTTTAAAGAAGTTCCAACGTTATGTACAAACCTTAAGAAAATCTTAAAGTATTTTGTTTGAATTGAAAATTCAGTACAAATTTTGAAAAACCAGACTTAAGCATACTGATTGAAGAAATTAATAAAATCAGTACAAGGGTTGAAAAATCAGTACTGTACTGATAAAATCAGTATACACGATACAGCACATCAGGAGTTGAAGACTTGCTCTAGCCGCTAGTCTCTTAAAATTTCCTCCAATCACGTCGTAAGCATATTTCCCATGTGGACTTGTAGCAAAGTTCAATTGTGCCATTTCCTTGAAGGGATTTTCGTGATTTCAGACCCTTAATAAAGTATGTATCATTTATTCATATTGTTTTTGTTTTTACACACCTTTTCTCTCTTAAAAATATACAATTTCATAAAACTTCAATGTCTATTTATCATATTGCTCGAGCGTTAGACGATCTAGAGTCCATTCGCATAAGTAGCCCATTACGCCATTTGGGTACTTAAAGTTGACATTATAGACAATGTTTTTGTGTAAAAATAAAAATTTTTAAAAATGCTATAATCAAATGTTTACTTAATTTTTTTTTTTGTTTTTTATACGTTGCACATTAACGTAAAAAATGTACAATTAAAGCCCATAATAAGACGGAAGAAATACATTTTTTTTCATTAAGTTTCGTTAAAAGGTTTCCAGGATACAGCACTTTAAAAAGGTATGTACGACGTTTTCATAAATTTAAGTCCCGGGTAAATATGCTACCCTACGTTATATCGGCAAAATATGCTGCACGTATATTCATGTCACCTAGACCTTCAATTTCTTCAACATTCATCCAAATCCTTAGAGGTCGCGCACAGAGGTGGCCGCGGTGATATGAAATGCCTCATATCCTTCTTTCTCATATTACTAAACATTTTTTTACACATAGGCTCCTCTGGCCCCCATGGCCTCATATGTATATGTGTATACACATAACATGTTTATGTAAATATTGTCATTGTGAAGTCATTGTGAAATTGTAACAGGTGAAGTAATAGGAGCAAGAAGAAATATTTATATTGATTTTACACTATCTTATTTGAAAATTTGCGTTTAAAATATTTTATAAGATAGCCGATTGACATAAAATAAATCGAGATAGCTGATTTATTACTTCGCCTGTTTATTGCACCATGGGTTCAAGTATTGAATTTAATTCTGCTTGCAAGTGGAAGAGAGGGGGTGAGAAGAAAAGAAAAGAGTACACATTCGCCTGTTCGGTCAAGGCGTTTCTTGCTTTGCTTTTAAATTTTTCGTTGTTTCCCATGTAAAGAACAAAAAACTTGAATTCAAAAAGATTGAACCATGTAAAAGCAAATATAAAAGATAAAAGATAATGAGCAAGAATTGCTTTCAAGTAGTTGAATCGTGTAAATCGGGTGTATGTAACATTTATTCAAAAGTTTGGGGATTTTGTGTTTTGGGGATTTTTTGACACTGTCACCAAAAAAGTGTGGGGATTTCGTGGTTTAGGATTTTGATTTTGGAGATAATGCATTTGGAGATTTTTTTAAACTGGGAATTTTGTTTTCGGGAATTTCGTGACTCTCCCGTGAAAATGATTCGAAGTGACCTACTTCGATTGGTGAATATTTAACATACAATAGGTGAACTGCATGGGCGAAATGTGAACGAGTTCACACGAAATGAAAACTCATGATAAGGCTGAATATAACAATATTGTAAAATTTATAAAGTGCAGCAGTCTACCGATCGGATATCCGAATCCGGCTCTTACTTTTTACATGGTATCCGGTAAAAAAAACTATGGTTTGTAAATTTTATATGAGTTTGTTTGGTAATTTGGAAAATCTGCCAATGGTACACAAGAGGTCGGTTAATGTTGTAGATCTTTAACTACTTGAACACCACTTATATTCTAGATGTCAAAAATAGGAGAAATCCAAAAGTGAACCCAAGGCAACATGAAATAGGCGATAACAGTTGCGTTATAGTAATGTGGTACAGTATACCACATTATCCGAACCGTATATACCACACTACTCTCCACTTTTTGAAGTACGTATTTTTTAGGTTCTGTTCTTTGCAATACCTTTGTTATTCTCGAATATATGTTTTCCATTGAAAAATATTTTGTAACTAATGTTTCACTTTTCTGGAATGATGAATAATAATTACAAAAAAGCTCGTACATTTGCTACAGATCTCTAAAAATAGTACCTATACCACAATACCCAAAGTTTTTCTATCTAAATTACATAATAATAGTTTTTCCTAGCCTTTTACACGCCATTATTATTTTTGTAAGTGAAAGTCGTTCTGCTCCGACAGCGGTTGATCTTGGTACAAAATTTCCGCAAAATACAAAAAATCGACGGCTTAGTCGGATTCTGTCATACCAACATTACGAATTACGAAAGTGACCTACGAATTTCGGTATTACGATACGAAAATGCGGATTACAGCATACCGATTACATCTAAGGGGTGATAACATCAAAATGGTAATATAAGATTTCGATCTTCATTTTATTTGCCTGAAATAGAAACATGTTTAAAGAAACCAAACTCCCGATTATTACTCCTCAAAAAAAAAAAATTTGGTATTTATCGCAATCTTCAAATTATCGACATCAAATAAAAACAAAAAAAATTGGTTTTTTAATTGCTGCCACCACTCGGTAGGCAATGGTAAACTTCCGAATGTATTTCTGCCATGAAAAACAGCTTCTCATAAAAATAAAATCGCCTTTCGGAGTCGCGTAAAACTGTAGGCCCCTCCCCTTTGTGTGACAACATCAAGGCGCACGCCACAAATCGGAGGAGTAGCTCGGCCAAACACTAACACATGTATAGGCGCCAATCTATTATTATTATTATTATTTATCGAAACACCGCAAAAAGCCAGCTGCAGGTTAGTTATTGTTATGAATTGATAATTTTTTACTGCAGGGTAGTTACTGAAACAACTACATTCTTGGTATTTACATCCCTGCAGTAAAAAATTATCAATTGATAAAAATAACCAACTTATAGTTAGCTTTTATTCGATAAATACCTGACTTTTCATTCGCTTTATCAAAACCAACTTAAAGTGAGTTATAAAGTCATGCAATAGCCATGTAGACGTAATGGGGACTTGGTTTTGGTTAAAGAAGTTTCTAGTCTTTCTGCACTTCACAGATGCTTTTCCGAATTCCGGACAAGTACAATGAAGATCGAAATTTTGATGTTATGTCTGTCGAATATGGGACCAACTGTAGCATAATATGTAGACCACAAAACAAATAATGTAATTTTTAATATTTTTATTGAGTGTTGGTGTTGGTTGATTTTTCCGACAGGGTGGTAAGATGATTTATTTTGGAACGAATTTCCGTCATCCCTTGTCAAGTTTGGTTTGCAGACAAACCGGTTTCGGCGTTGTGCCATCTTCAGTGTCATTTTTCGTTCTGTCTGGTTCGAGATTTGTCCCTAATTTATGTTCATTTATCTTAGGTAATGTGATTATCGTCGATGATTAATTACTAGCGACTAGCTTTGTACGATTGAGCTTTGTACCACGATTGTTTATTAGGAAAAATTGAGAAAGCA
>NW_023458578.1:444248-466088 GCF_013731165.1 Rhagoletis pomonella
TGCTTTCTCAATTTTTCCTAATAAACAATCGTGGTACAAAGCTCAATAAAAATATTAAAAATAAAATGTTAACAAGCCACAATAACATTGAGAAATAAATAATGTAATGTTAAATAAATAAAAATGTGAAAAATTTATAAAAGCGTGTTATTTTATTAGTTAGCTCTTTCGAACAAAATCTGGGCTATCACTGAATCCGCTTTAAAGTTGAAATCCTAACCAATTAACAAACAAACCCTCTTAACGAATTTCATTTATTATTTTAAAGTTATCCATTAATTCAAGTCCTATGTGACCTATGCTCTTCACTTAAATAAAAATAAAATCAGAATAACCACACTCAGAAATGTTACAGGTTTAATTAGCTGATCAATATACACACATCAGAATTTTGTGTATCTGCTGCTTACTTGTATACCAGCCCTGCTTTTACAACAAAGCGCGCCAAAGCTTTCAAAAGCTCTCAGTACAAATTAAACCTTTCGCTGGCCAAGTCTGTTTTACAACCACTTTTTACCCACTTAAGTAAAGAGTTTATTGAAACTGAAAACAATTTAAATGAGAATTTAATAAAAAATTAAATTAAAGTTAATTTCCACTTAAATTAGTTTGGACAAACGCAGCCTAAACTCTTATTCGTACGCTCTTGCGTTAAAATTCAGCTAAACTGTAAAATATTATGAGTTTACTACGCTTCAATTTTTATATTTCTCGCTTCAAATCAGACACGGATAAACTTTCTGATGGCACATCTTTTAAAATGTCGAAAGTAAAAGAACATTGATGTTTTCAAACAAATATTAAAACATCGATACTATCGATAGTGCTCCGATGTTGTTGCAGCTCTAGTTCTAAGCAGCGCTGCTGTTTGCTAATTTTCGAGCGAAGTGAAAACACACTAAACGTGAAGTGTTTCGGAGTGACTTGGAAGGAAAAGTGAAGTGATTATCGATGTGAGGACTTTTTGTGGAGTTTTTCGATTAGGTTATTTATATCTTGGTTGGTTAATCGACCATTTTTTTATCACAATAAAGGTAATCTATAACCTTTATTAATTTATAATTTATTGTACTCCTGTGTAAATTTAGTGCTGGAATATCTTTAAAATCACACGTCTCAAACGTTGAGGAAAGAAAATCAAAAAATACACAACGCCATCACGAGATTCACTTAAATGTTTAATTTTTGCTATAAAATTGAAGATGTATGAAAACTAAAATATAATTGTTATTTTCGTCAAATATTTACTAAATAATTATGAAACTTTATCCACCCATTCATTTCTGTGCGCTTTACAACTATTCATGTGAAAATTAAAATCAAAATGACTTCTTCCAAATAATCGAGATCGGAGATTTATTAGGCGTCTTTTTAGTAGCCTTTTACGAAAAGTAACTTTCATACTTTCCACTTAACAAGAATTTTAGCTTAACATTGTTGATTTTGGTGAAATAAATCATATACTTCAAAGAAATTTTTGTTTATTTTGGAGATAAATCTAATTTGTGGAAAGTGAAGTAAAACGAAGAAAAATGAAGTGATGAAGTGAAGGCTTCCAAAGTGAAGTGAAAACCTTCAATTGACGTGACAGCGGCAGCACTGGTTCTAAGTTTTGTTTTATTGCTGAAGTAGTAAACACAATAGCAGTCAGGTTCGGTCCCCACTCCGAGCGATTCCAAACAATATTTTTATAATTTTATTATTTTTTTAAATATAAACTTAATTTTAGTTTATTAAATTGTGGTATAGTCGTTGCGCTGGGTATGCAGTTACAGTTGCATGGCTATACTCAATCCCGACTCTTGCGTCCTCGTTTGCGCACTCTGGGCAACGTGAGCAACCCATGTGCGAGATGCGGTAACCAATCCGAGTGGAGCCTTGGGTCACGGCAGAAAGAGAGGGAGCTTCGGTGGGGCCACTCCGACTTATTCGGTTTAAGGGCTCACTGAAGTCTGCAGCGTCTGTTCACCAGTAGGCGCGGCTGCAAGCGGGTGTCTGCTTGGAGCAAGCGGCTCGCTATATAAACGTGTATTTGGTTGCGAAACCACCCCCGTCCCAGCAATGGGTTGTGCGCTTGGCTTGGGACCCGCCACGTAAAAACCACTTCCAGTGAAGAAGCAAGGCAAAGCCTCGGATGAGACCCCCCCTTATGATGACGACCACGGCAAACGTTTAAAGGACTACGATTTGAGGGCATGCACCTGGAATGTCCGGACCCTTAATGGGGAAGGTGCCTCTGCCCGGCTGGTTGATGCCCTTGTAAGGACAAAAGCTGACATCACCGCCATCCAAGAAATGCGTTGTACGGGGCAAGGCAAGCAATGTCTGGGGCCTTGCGACATCTACTACAGCTGCCATGTAAAGGAGCGCAAATTCGGTGTTGGACTTGTGGTGGGAGAGAGACTCCCTCGCCGAGTACTGTCGTTCACCCCGGTGGACGAGCGTCTAGCCACAATCCGCGTCAAAGCGAGATTCTTCAACATCTCGCTCATCTGCGCCCATGCCCCGACGGAAGGGAACGAGGCATCCAAGGATCTCTTCTATGAGCGCTTGGAGCGCACATACGAGCGCTGCCCCCGTCATGATATCAAAATCGTGCTTGGCGACTTCAATGCCAGGGTGGGCGAGGAAGGGATCTTTGGAACCACCGTCGGAAAATTCAGCCTCCACGACGAAACGTCCGACAACGGATTGAGGCTGATCGACTTCGCCGGGGTCCGAAACATGGTAGTATGCAGTACTAGGTTCAAGCATAAAAAGATCCATCAAGCTACGTGGCTGTCTCCGGATCGAAAAACGAGAAACCAAATCGATCATGTTGTGATAGACGGAAGGCACGCTTCCAGTGTTTTAGACGTACGCACACTCCGAGGCCGTAACATCGACTAGGACCACTATCTTCTTGCAGCCAAGATACGCACCCGCCTCTGTGCAGCAAAAAATGTGCGCCCAAATATGCAAGGAAAGCTTAACGTCGAAAAGCTGCAATCACAACAGACAGCCAGCGCTTTCGCTACTCGACTCTCACACCTGCTCTCAGAGAGCACTCTTCAACAAACCGACATATGCGAGCAGTGGAACCATATTTCCCGCTCATTAAGTACCGCCGCCGAAGAAGTAGTCGGATTTCAGCGAGCCCGAAAGAACAACTGGTACGATGATGAGTGTCAGGAAGCTGCAGAAAAAAATATGCCGCCTACAGGGCCACGCTGCGATCGGGCGCAACGCGCGCTACGTGGGACCGCTATAGGGATCTGAAGAGGTAAGCGAGACGTATTTGCCGCAATAAGAAGAGAGAGGCCGAAATACGTGAGTGCGAAGAGCTTGAAATGCTGGCCAACAGGAAGAATGCCCGAAAATTTTACCAGAGAGTTAGGCGACTTACGGAAGTTTTAAAGACCGGGGCGTACTCCTGTAAGAACAATAATGGCGACCTAGTAACTGATGTCCAGAGCGTACTTAAATTATGGAGGGAACACTTTTCCGCCCTACTAAATGGAAGCAGCCCGGAAAGTTGTGGAGAAGAAGAACCCGAGCCCGCAGTCGATGATGACGGAGTCGACGTTCCACCGCCTGACTATGACGAGGTACGTATAGCAATAACGCGGCTGAAAAACAACAAAGCTGCTGGAGCTGACAGCCTGCCAGCTGAGCTATTCAAGTACGGCGGCGAGGAGTTGATAAGGTGCATGCATCAACTCTTGTGCAGAATATGGTCAGATGAACGCATGCCCGACGACTGGAATTTTAGTGTGCTGTGCCCAATCTACAAGAAAGGTGACCCCGCCATTCGCGCCAACTACCGCGGGATCAGCCTTCTAGGCATAGGTTACAAGGTCTTATCGAGCGTACTGTGTGAAAGACCTAAGCTCGCCGTCAATGAACTGATTGGGCATTATCAGTGTGGCTTTAGACCTGGAAAATCCACCATAGACCAGGTATTCACAATACGCCAAATCTTGGAAAAGACCCGCGAGAAAAGGATCGACACTCACCACATATTTGTCGACTTTAAAGCCGCCTTTGACAGCACTAAAAGGAGTTGCCTATACGCCGCTATGTCTGAATTTGGCATCCCCTCAAAACTTATACGGCTGTGTAAAATGACGTTGAGCAATACCCCAGCTCCGTCAGAATTGGGAAAGACCTCTCCGAGCCGTTCGCCACAAAACGGAGTTTCAGACAGGGCGACTCCCTTTCATGTGACTCCTTTAATCTGATGTTGGAGAAGATAATAAGAGCTGCAGAACTGAACCGCTCAGGAACAATTTACTACAAGAGCGTGCAATTGGTGGCTTATGCCGATGACATCGAAACCATCGGTAGCAAAAACCGCGAAGTCTGTTCTGCCTTTTCCAAGTTGGATAGGGAAGCAAAGCGAATGGGTCTGGTGGTAAACGAGGACAAGACGAAGTATCTCCTGTCATTAAACAAACAGTCAGCACATTCGCGCCTTGGCACACACGTCACTGTTGACAGTTACAATTTCGAGAAAGTAGAGAATTTCGTTTACTTGGGAACCAGCATTAACACCGATAATAATGTCCGCATTGAAATCCAACGCAGAATCACTCTTGCCAACAAGTGCTACTTTGGACTGAGTAGGCAATTCAGGAGTAAAGTCCTCTCTCGACGTACGAAACCCACGCTCTATAAGTCACTCATCATGCCCGTGCTGGTATATGGCGCAGAAGCATGGACAATAACAACATCCGATGAGGCGGCTCTTGGAGTGTTTGAGAGAAAGATTTTGCGGAAGATTTACGGACCTTTACGCATTGGTGATGGCGAATATCGCAGACGACTTAACGATGAGCTGTATGAGCTTTACAACGATATAGACATAGTGCAGCGAATTAAAATTCAGCGGCTCCGCTGGCTTGGTTATGTCGTTCGAATGGACACCGACGCTCCAGCTCTGAAAGTATTCAACTCGGAAGCCGCTGGTGGTAGCAGAGGAAGAGGGAGGCCCCCACTGCGATGGAAAGATCAGGTGGAGAAGGACTTGGCTTCACTTGGCATTTCCAATTGGCGTCAGTTGGCACAGAGGAGAAACGACTGGCGCGCTTTGCTGAACTCGGCCAAAATCGCTTAGGCGGTTACAGCGCCAAAAAAGAAGAAGAAGAAATTTTATCTTATTATCTTCCTTTATTAATGGTATTTCACACAATTATTTCAAGTAAATAAATTTTCTTGAGTTAAATTTTAGTTGAAAAGGTTACAAAAATTATGATTACATAAAAAGGACCAAAATTTTGTTTGAAAGAATAAAAAAGATGTAAAAGCATGTTTTCTGGCAATAGGATCCAAACCCGCGACCTCCCGACTTGCTAAATCTGCAATCTTTGCAGCGGACACAGAGTGAACTAATTATAGTACTCATAATTCTTTATATTGCCAAGTAAATTTTTTCTCTACATATGGATACCTCTGTTCTCTCTCATCTTAACTAAAAGCTGTCTCTAAGATGTCTATGATTGACACAACTTAAAAATCTATTCTAACTTAAAACTTTATTGTAACAAGAATGAGTTTTAACTAACGACTATGACACGTTAGAAAGCTGAACAGCAGCCACAGCACACGCTCGTGAATTTGCAAACCTTTTTATATCCGAGCGCACTAGTGCACAAGGGTATATTAATTTTGTTCACGTAACAGTTGTTTGTAACAGCCAAAACGAATCGAGATAGATATAGACAAATGTATACATAAATGCTCAGAATGAATAGAGAAATCGATTAAGCCATGTCTGTCTGTCCGTCCGTCCGTGTACACGATAACTCGAGCAAAAATTGAGATATCTCAACGAAATTTCGTATGTAGGTTTCCGTTAATCCAAGGTAGGTTGGTATTGAAAATGGGTGAAATCGGACTGTAACCACGCCCACTTCCCATATAACGGTAATTTCCAGAAATACGAAAACTGCGATATTTTAGTAACTACTGAAGATAATTCACTCAAAATTGATTTTTGCAATAACTTTCAAACGAAAAATAAGAATATTATACATTTTTGGAAAATGGGCGTAGCCACGCCCACTAATGGTTACAAGTGTATATCTTGGTAACCACTGCACCAATTTCTTCCAAACTTGGCATAGCTGTTGACCTTGATCCAGCGTACTAAATGGCTTAAAATTTAAAAAATCGGACAATAACCACGCGCGCATCCCATATAACGGTAATTTTCGGAAATTCGAAAACTGCGATATTTTAGTAACTACTGAAGATTATTCACTCAAAATTGATATTTACAACAATTTTTAGAGGAGAAATAAGAATATTATAAATTTTTGGGAAACGGGCGTAGCCACGCCCACTTATGGTTACATGTGTATATCTTGGTAACCGCTGCACCAATTTATTCCAAACTTGGCACAGTTCTTGGCCTTGGTACAGTATACTAAATGGCCGAAAATTTAAAAAATCGGACAATAACCACGTTCACATCCCATATAACGGTAATTTAGAGAAATACAAAATCTTCGATAAATCAGTAAATATTAAAGCTAATTTATTCAAAATTGATGCTTGCAACAATTCTTTACCAAGAAATACGCTTATGGTTAAATTTTGGAAAATGGGCGTGGCACCGCCCACTTATGATCACATATATGTGTATCGGTAACCGTTCTACCAATTTGTACCAAACTCGGTATTTTTATTGTGCTTGCCACGTAAAAGCAAAACGTTGAAAATTATTTAAAGCGGACTAAAATTACGGCCGCTTTTCATATAACGGTAAATTTCAGAAATGCTTGAAACTGCAATATTTCGAAATTTAAGGACGCTAATTTACTCAAAATTGATACACCCCGGCTTACCATCTAGCGGTAGGTTTCGGAAAGGTGAAAAAACATATATTTAATACTTGCGCCGGGTATTTAATGTTCGTCTCCACCCGAACTTAGACTTTCTTACTTGTTATTAATAATTTTTTAACGTAGTTTAGTTCGCCATTTCGTTGTACCTAATTTATATTATCTGAACTAAATAAATAAACGCGTGATACGGTCACAACATAAATTGGCGACGAGAGTGAAAAGACCAGACAGTATAAATTAGGTTGATCATGGCGAATACAATTGAACAAGTCTTAACCCGTCTGCTGGTGCAACAAATTGAGACGCAAAAAGATACAAAGGACCTTCTTCAGAACATATTCAGGCGTCACAACTCCAACAAACTATTATGATTCGGCAGCACCAATTGTAATAGTGAAACGTCCTAATGGTAAAATCAGAATTTGTGCGGACTACTCAACTGGTCTCAATGCATGTGTAGAAGCACACTTTCATGCACTACCATTGCCAGAAGACTTTTTCGTAAATCTCAAAGGTCGTAAGTACTTTACACCTTTTGATTTTAATGACGCGTATATGCAGTTTGATGTCGACGAGGTCACTAAAACTATTTTGACTATTATATTATTTAACGGGGGGATTATATAAATTTAAGAGACTTGTACCTGGAATTAAATCGGCACCGGGTGCATTTCAACAAGCGATAGAAGAAGTTCTAATAGGCGTTCAAGAAGAAATACTCTATTTAGACGACGTTATGGTTGCAAGCAATAATTTAAATCAGCATGCTAAATCAATTAGACAAGTACTATATTGTTTTGCGGAGTACAAAATCACAGTAAACTATGACAAATGCGAATTTTTTCAAACTAAAATAAAATACTTAGGTCATATAGTAGATTCAGAAGGTATTCGTCCAGACCCTAATAAAATAATGGCTATAATGAATTTGCCAAGACTAACTAATGTCAGGGAACTGAGGTCATTTCTTGGCTCAGTAAAATTTTACTGTAAATTCATTGCATGAGGTCACTTCGAGCACCGCTTGATGAATTGTTACAGTCACACAAAAAGTGGTTTTGGTCAACAAAATGCGAAGAAGCGTTTTTAACGTCAGACTTGATGCTTACACATTTTAATCCACAACTACCAATTATAGTTGCAGCAGATGCATCCATGCAAGGGCTTGGAGCACAAATTTCGCACATTATGCCGAATGGAACTGAAAAGCTGGTAACATACGCATCAAGATCGCCGATACCTGCAGAGAAAAATTATGGGCAAATTGAAAAAGAAGCACTTTCCTTGGTTTTCGCAGTAAATAATTTTCATCGCTGGTGTACAGTCAGAAATTTATTCTTCGTACCGACCATAAGCCACTACTTTAAATTTTTGGAGCAAAAAAGGGTATTCTAATACATTCAACAAGTAGACTTCAGAGATGGGCTCTCACCCTAATGTCACATCATTTTGGTATTGAACACGTAAAACCTGAACATTTCGGAAATGTAGACATGATATCAAGGTTGATACCACCTAAGCAAGTGGATGATGAAGATTTTGTTATCGCATGTGCTACACTAGAATACAACATCAGATCAGTAGTATATGACAGCATCAATACACTACCAGTTACTTAGCACAAGATTGAAAAATCTACACACTACTTTAAAAAGTTATGCTTCACGTTCAGACAGCATGGCCCAAAGATGCAAAATCATTGCACAGCAACGACTTGATCCCATATTTTAATCGCGGGGAATCATTTTCAGTTGTTGATAACATATTGTTAGATGGGGAACGAAAATCGAATCCTCAAGACGTAACATAAAGGTCATCAAGGACAACAACGAATGAAAGCTATTGCACGCAGTCATGTGTATTGGCCAAGCATAGATAAAAACATATAAGATTATGTTCGCGCATGTGGAAAGTGTCAGCTCAATGCTAAGACACTCGTGAAAGCAAAATTAAGTTCATAGCCTGTTCAATATTATTGCATAGTCTTTTACTTTCCTACTATATTTTGCAGTTCTGTAATGTTGTACTGAACATTGAATTGTTTTACTTTTTGCAACCCTGTAATGATAACTGAGAATTGTATTTTTTGTAATAAACTCTCTCGGATTCTGAATTTTAAAGAAAAGACACGCGTTTTTTCACTTAACCTTATTTTTATAGCAAAGTTCGTATTACTATTAATGGCTTCGCAACATTAAATTGGTGCCGAAATCCGGGAAGGAAAGCAAATAGAAGCGACCACAAGCCATTTCTATGCTTAGCTTGTTAACCAATTTTTCCTTCTGCACGCTTGAATTCACGTAATATCGCATCTTTATAACAAGAAATGGAGTCCCTTAGCGGCGCAATTGAGGAGCAGCGCCGTATTCAAATCCACCTCACTCGAATCCAAACTAATTTCGAGTCTAAGCAATCGTCTGAGATCACGAGAGGTTATGTTCAGAGTCTTCTCGCTGAGATTGATACTATCTTCCAAGACTTTAAGCGCGGCCATGAACAAATCTACACTCTTATTCGCAACGCATCGCTTCATGAAGACGACATTCCTTATCTGAAGGAGAAAGTTTTCTATACCTGCTACGATTTACATATCGCCTTTAAGTCTGTCTTACCTGATCGACAAAATGACCTCGCGCCATGGCCGTCGCCGCTCGCGCATGCAAGCACCTTCGCTATGGCCACTACACAGAATGACACTACCGCTGCTTCTGCACGACTGCCAAAAATCGACTTGCCTAAGTTTTCTGGAGACCAGCGTTGCCATTTTAGCCGTTTTCCGGCTAGATTTAGCCGGTTTTGATAGCAACTAGCCGGAGAAAATTCGATCTAGCCGGCAGCCGATTTGTTAGCCGGTTTGTAAAAAAAAGTTAGCCGTTTTTAGCCGATTTTACTATTTGCCTAATTTTCAGGTGCAAAAAGTAAACAAGTTGTTCGAAAGCAATAATGCAGACCCAATAAAGATTTTTAATGAACTCAATGTTTTACTTTCGCATATATGCTCCCTAGTGGTTATTAGCGCGGACACATTTGATCCTATATGCTCCCCGTTGGAACCATACCTTGCTCCATTTCCTCAGTTTTATCACAGTTTTGAAGAGTATTTAAAAACAAAAGTAAGCACAAACGCTTTTGACCACGAAGCCGAGAAAATAATTCGAGAAAATGGTTGCTATTTTATTATCACTTTAATAAAGGAATTACGCCAACGCCTCCCTACAAATCGTCGTCTCAGAAAACGGATGTCGAATGTTACAAAACACGGTTTTGAGAAAATTGACTTTGAAGTTTAAGGTCGAATTAATCCGAAACTGTACGGTAGATTTTTGTAACTTTTGAAGGAGACGTAGTTGGTGTTATTAGTTTTGATTTCCCATATTTTTACATATAATATCTCTTAACGTTAATGAGAAAATTTACTTTTCATTCCGTATACATTTGTCGTAAGTAGCGTTTACTCACCACTTTGTTTTGTCCACAGAACATACGACAATAGTAAAGTATCTATTTCAACGACGATGGTATAATTTGATCAAAAAAACAGACATATTTATTAAATAATGATTACTTATTAGAAAAAACATAACAAAAACATAATCATGTATTTAATAAAAAAAAATCTGTACATCTCTTATGCTGTAAATATGTTACGAACATACGTTTTCTTTATATAAAAACAAAAAACAATACTTAAATTCAGTCTTTTGTACATTTTTATCTCTTTCATTTCATTGGAGACTCAGTGCAAGCTAAAATTTAAAAATTTAAAATTTTAAAATTAGTTACTTAGTTTAATTTTCAATTTTAATTGTATCGTTATAGTAGAGGACCATCCAATTGTCGTAAGTTCAAAGTTTTGCGATACATACGACAAATGTTTTATGATTAAAAAAGGATTACATTTGTATGGGAATTTGTCGTATGTGCTACATACGACAAACGTTTTATGATTAAAAAAAAGGTACGTTTGTATGGGAAATTGTCGTATGTGACGCATTTTCAGCACATACAACAAAAGGCATACCCAATCATTAATATTATGTAACATACGACAAAATGCGCATGAAATATCTCAAAAACTAATGGAGATATAAAAAAATGGATTGCAGAAATCGAAAGAGCATGTCCAACTTAGTAAATCTGCATCAAAATCCCAAAATCGTGATTTTGCACATTCGTCATCCGTTTTCTGAGGCGACGAAATATTGCCACAATAAAAAAATTGACTTTTTTCGGTTGGAAATGCATTAAGAGTAATTAAACCAAAAGTATTTGTTCAACTACAGCAACAAAACCACAAACATAATGCCGACGAAATAACATCCATAGAGATGCAATGGCAACGGTTAACGTTACATACCTGGAGTAATTTAGACTCAACTGTAAAATTTTGGGCCGGAGATGATATCAATTTCGAAATGCCCTAGGAGAAAACCCTTTTGCTGACCTTTGCAACCTAGTTTTTAGTTTCCTTGTTTTGCTTATAAGTAATGCAGAAGTAGAGCGAATATTTAGTTCAATGAATATAATAAAAACTAAGCAAAGAAATCCAATGTGCGTTAAAACGTTAAACGCTATTTTATATATAAGATACGGTTTAAAACGTGAAGAAAAATGCTGCCATAATTTTACTGTAGATGACGATCTCTTAAAATTAATGAATTCAGGTGATATATACAATAGTGATTCATTTGATGATGAGGAATATACACTCGATATAAATTAATGGTGTTAACTAGTCTTTCGTTTCTTGCGATTTATTTAAATAAAGCATGTGAATTTTCACTAAAACATTTTAGCCGTTTTTTGCCAGAGTCTATGTGAAATTTCACTAAAACATTTTAGCCATTTTTAGCCGCTTTTTTTTGCCAATCTAGCCGGTCGGCCCAAAAAGTTCTGGCAACACTGCTGGAGACTATTTGGAGTGGATCCCTTTTCGCGATATGTTTTTATGGCTGGTACATAATAACGACGCCTTAACTCCGGCACAAAAATATTTTTATCTAAAGGGATCTTGCATCGGCACACCTAAGGAAAAGGTGGAAGAATTTCCAGCTACGGATGCCAGCTTTGAAACTGCCGGGGCTGCTTTGGTAAGTAGATTTCACCTCAAAATAAAACTAGTGGATCAAATTTTAAAAAGGCTCGTCACTGCACAAAATACCGATGGTGGTTTACAAAGCGTAAAACTGCTGCTCGCCCTCACTCGCAACAGCCTTTCTCGACTGAAAACTTGAGAAATAGACACTTCTAGTTGGGATCCCATGCTGATTTTCTTGCTCACTCAAAAGCTTGGCAATTTCAAAATGGTCGCAGTGAAATTCCTCCAGTACAAACTTTCCTTAAGTTTCTCGAAACCACTTATCGAGCCCATGAATTTATCGAAGAGGACACATCAAAAAAGGTTGTGAACCGCTCGTACAGTGACAAACAAAAACAACACAAACCTGCTCGCAGACAATTACATGCTAATGTAGCTACTACTACCGAGAGTTCAGCATCGTCAAATTATAGCTGTCCCTGTTGTCAAAAACAACATCTCTTGTACAAGTGTTTTAAATTTTCTGCACTTTCTGCTGTTGAAAAGCAGAACTTTGTCCTAAAACATAAGCTATGCCTCAACTGTTTAGGTAAGAGTCATACCTACAGTGAGTGCAAATAAATTCACGCTGTCAGGCCTGTAAGCAGCCGCACCACTCTGTTATTCACAATGAATTCGCTCTTCACAACAATAAAAATTACGAAGCCAAACTTTCTGCAAATCTCACTACTACTGCTCAAATTATGAATGCAGAAGTGCACTCTGCAACTACTAACTCTCAACAGTCTTCGACTAGCCCTCTTGCGATACGGTTGTGCTACGCTTGTTGATTGCAATTTCTTTTTCGCCCTATTCGTTCGTGTGCAGTGTACACGCGATTATTATTTATTACTTTGTGACAATTAAGACAAGTTACTTAGCTCTTGTGTGTGATCTAATTGGCAATGGCCCCAGGGGCCTTCAATTTTGGGGATAATAGATATGCTCTATTATCACCCAGCCCCCGTTCTAAACGGAAAAAGACATCAAATTTGTGCGAAGAATTCCAAGAACTCCCCGTGACTAAAAAGGATGATCCTAAATTTATAGTTATAAAACCAGCTGATGAAAACAAATCTTTTTCCAACTACTCGATATTTGCAATTCACAAATCATTACTCGCCTTATGTAAGGATATCAATTCAATAAGCCTGCAGTCAGATGGTGGTCTGATACTTCTCGTCAAAAACCGACAATCAGCCAAAAAGTTCATTGACGCTCGATCTCTCCCTGGCCTTTGCGAAATCACGACCAAATATCACGACAACCTAAACAGCGTTAAAGGCACGGTTTATGCTCCATTTTTGAACAACGTCCCTGAAAGGGAGATCATCGAAGAACTCAAAAACTACAATGTTACCAATATCTACAAATTTCAACGTACTACAAACGGAATTTCTAAACCCACAGGAGTTGTCCTAATCTCATTCGACAGCTATTTTCTTCCAGAGAAAATTGATATAGCTTGGATAACTACGCAAGTGCGCCCGTTTTACCCGAATCCCATGCGATGCAAGATATGCCAAAAATTAGGGCATACGCAAAAATTCTGTAAAAATCTTCCAGCCTGCTCTACATGCAACCTACCACCCCACATCCCCGACCCATGCATCAGATCATTTTGCGCTAACTGTGCAGGTGAACATGCTGCTTCATCAAATATATGCCCAAAATATTTGCAAGCAAAAGAAGTACTAAAAATAAAGACTGAAACAAAATGTACAATGAAAGAAGCAAACAAAATATACAAATCCCGGAATCCCATCTTACCAAACTCCCAAACCTTCGTCTCAGCCCTAAAACCTAACAATGAAATTGAAAAAAACTCTGCACATACAAACAACATATCTGCACCAAAGCCAAAACAATCTACCAACAACACTACTCTTCTCAGCGAATCCCCCAAAACCGGTTTCGTCGAGCAGAAAGTCGTAAAGCAAAATAAAACTCACAGCATCCAGTCAACTAGCAATGAGCCGCAATCATCTGACCTACAAGACCTCTCTACAGCAGTAGCAACAACATATCCAATGAACCACGACAACTATCATTTCCCTTCCTCCTCAAATCACAATACTTTCAATAACACTACTGAAACAAATTCGAGTAAACAAACACCAGACACAATGGAATTCGAAATAACTCACCAGCGAGCAAATGACGGAAACTACAAAACGCACTCACCACATCCCATCAACAATAACGTCCTATCATCTGTAACAACAACAGCTTTAAAAGAATACATCAAATCCAAAACAGCCCCCAACAAAACCACTCAAATCTAAATCATCTGTTCATATACATACAACACATACACTAACAATAACATTCAACGCTCTCTAACACTAATTTTGCACCTACATACGTAATTATATTTATATATATATATATTTATACACAGATTATCTAACCTTTATATATACCTATACTTACATTTACATTTATATTCTCGTTTACATCTACATCTACATTTACATTTATTCTTAACTTGCACCTATTTCATAAAACCCGGTTTATATTTAAACAAACATACAACATGGCCTTCACAATCATTCAGTGGAACATCAAAGGGTGTCTCAATAACTACAATGAACTTGATTTACTAATCAGAGATACCCATCCTAATGTAATATGCCTTCATGTGTTAATAACAAAAACCCCAAACAGGGCGTCGCAATCCTTATCAAACGTAACATTCCCCACCGAATAGTATTTCTATCATCGACCATCCAATCAATATCCATTGAAATAAAGCTAACATTTCCAATTACTATCATTAACACGTACTTCCCACCATCCCAAACTTTCTGTGAGGCAGATATCTGCTCTCTACTCTCCCGTTCAGTAAGTCCACCCATCCTACTAGGAGATTTTAATGCTTGGAGCCCTCTGTGGGGCTCTGAAAAGTCCAACAAACGAGGTACCATAGTTGAAAATGTAATTTTCGCTGAAAACTTAATTATTTTGAATGACGGCTCTCCCACTCATTTTTCAACCCACAACACATTCACAAACATTGATTTAACGCTGGCATCTGCACAGTTAAGCCCCAAATGTAGCTGGAGAACGCTAAGTAGTCTGTACGGTAGTGATCATTTTTCCTTACTTTCGGTCATTCAAACCAAGCTAAATCCTTGTCTTCTCACCAAGTCCCCGAATTTTAATACCGACGATGCCAACTGGGATATGTATCAAACCACTTTTGAAAAAAACTTTAAAAACTGGAACACCTCCAATGTTCATCAACTTGCGGCCAACATCACAAAAGCAATCAGGTCCGCGGCCAATGTGGCCATTCCACAAAGCAAAACAACTCCTTTAAAAATCTAGGCGGCATGGTGGAATAAAAATCTTAGTACCCTAAGAGCAGAAAAACAAAAGCTGTGGCATATTTATAAATCATCTCCCTCAGTCCCCAATTTAATTGCCTACAAAAAGGCCAATGCAATTTTTAAAAAAAGTGTCAAGGCAGCGAAAGCAGAATCTATCGGAAAATTTACTGAAGACATCAACCCCTCTTACTCACCCAAAAAAATCTGGTCGAAAATCAAAGCCCTTACCGGAATCCCTCCAACTCCCATTAAAGTTATCCAGCTTTCCAATCAGCTATTTTCCTCACCCTTAGAAATAGCCAACATTTTCGGCGAAACCTGGTCGAATTACGCTCATGACTCCGACTTCCATACAGAGTACATCAATAGAAAAAGCACAATATTCTCCCAATCTTACAACACATCCAGAGTGGCAACTGATGCACCATACTTAGAAAAGGAATTCAGCTATATAGAGCTGGAACATGCCCTCCAACATTCTAAAGGGAAAACCCCCGGCAAAGATCGTATATCCTATCCCATGCTGCGACATCTCCCAAACCGGTGCAAAAATATTTTATTAGTCTTATACAACAAAATCCTTGAAAGCGGCACATACCCCCACACCTGGCTTTCCGCCACCCTCCTTCCGATCCCAAAACCTAACCAAGCTATAGATAATATTAACAGTTACCTCGAGAAAATGCTCACAAAACGCTTAATGTGGTTCTTAACCAAAAACCACTTGATAAGCCACAACCAAGTTGCATTCAAAAAGAATCACAGCACCCTTGATGCTCTACTTCTTCTCCAGCATTTTATATGTGATGCTATATCAACAGAAAACCATGTATCCGTGCTATCTACGGACTTCGAAAAAGATTTTGAGCGCGTAGGGGCCCACGTAGTTCTAGAACAACTCGCTTCATGGGAAATAGGCAGCAGAATGTACAACTTAATTAAGTCATTTCTCTCCATACATAGCTTCCAAGCCAAAGTCAATTGCACCTACTCGGAAACTTTTCCACTTGCCAATGGTATCCCCCAAGGCTCCCCCCTCTCGGTCGTCCTATTCATAACAGCCTTTCAAAAACTCAACGTAATGATCTCCAAATACCGCGGCCTACATCTTAATGTCTACGCTGACGATGCAGTATTTTATACTAAAGAGAAAGACACAAAGAAAGTACAAGACGTATTTTCCAACTTACTTGAATACATACGTTCTTGGGGTATTTCTTCTGGAGCTATCCTATCCGTCAACAAATGCAAAATACTCCATATATGCCGTAAACATCACTGTTCTCCGATACAAGTAAACACAGCCAATAACAATATAGAAAATGTAAGTACATTAAAGCTGTTAGGTATAATCTTTGACAACAAATACACATTCAAATACCAATGCACTGAACTCAGAAAAAAACTTATCCCACGTTTGAACATAATAAAGTACTTGTCATCAAATCGTCTCCGAATCCACACTAACACGCTTGTCAACCTGACACAATCTCTAGTTCTATCCAAAATTGACTACGGACTCCAAATATACGGTTGGTGCGCCAAGTCCCATCTAGCTCTCCTCAACAAACCATACCATACATCAGTGCGGTGCAGCATTAAAGGCTTTCCTACTTCCCCCACAAAATGTGTGCTAGCCGAGGCCGGTCTTCCATCAATTATTGATAGATGCCAAGAAACCATATACAAACTTATCCCCAAATTAATGAATACGACCAACAAACTCCTGGGTGACACTTTTCGTAGCACTTCCCGAAATAAACGTAGACACTCAATCGTATCCACCTTACGCCATTGCATCGCCTACTGTAAAGACTTGGGGATAAAAATACCATCTAGTTGCAAAAAAGTGAGTCGACACGCACCTTGGATATTATCACCCTCATTCTTAAATATACAATTGCATAATTTTCCTAAAAGCACCACATGCTAAACCACATTCACTCAACTTTTCAACCAGATAATAAACAGTGAAGACCTATTTGACTGGTGCCCGATTTTTACTGACGGATCCAAATCCGAACACAATACCGCTTTCGCCGTTGTGAAAGAAAACGGAGACCTTATATATGGCGGATCTCTGCCTCTATATGCCTCCATCTATACTGCGGAAGCCGTCGCAATACTGAAGGCAATCGATTACGCAGTAATCAAAAAAGGGAAGTTTGCAATTTTTTCGGACAGCTTTTCCGTTATCGAAAGTATAAAAAATATATACAACGACAACCAAATAGCTAGTCAAATCCGAGACCAGCTAATTAAACACGCTGATAAAATAAAAATCGTCTGGATTCCCAGTCACGTAGGTATCAAAGGCAATGAACACGCAGATTTAGCAGCCAAAAATATGTATCTTACCCCACCGTATCATTTGACTCTCCTTCCAGAAAGGACCTCGTTAAATACATTCAAAGCCATATATACACTCTAAAACTTAATTCCTGGTCCCAATTCAATCATCCATACATGCAATATAATCCACAGTGCAAGAAATCTCTTTTCCCTTCCTCAGTTTCCAGATTACTAACAAGTGTTTTCACGCGTCTCAGGATAGGCCATACCAAACTAACCCATCAACATCTCCTCCTTGGCGACCCTTCTTCTGTATGTCCGCTTTGCGGGGACCATCTCAATGTAACACACATCCTAGACTCATGTTCCCCATTATCCTCCAAACACACCTCCAATTTTGGTACCACCTTACCATCCTCACTATTATAAGATATAAATGTAAGTAATATAACTACGCTCTTTAACTTTTTAAAAGAAATAGATTTACACAAATCTTTGTAAAACTAGCTTTACTACCTACAATCCTCAACACGATGTTCATATTAATTAATTACAATAGCACCGTAGGCCTCAGCAGCTAGTGTGCAATTAATGTTAGTGCAATATTTTATATTTCTCTAATAAATAATAATGATAATAATACTAACTCTCAGGTTTTACTAGCTACTGTGCGGGTGATTATTAAAACACCTGGGCGACAATTTCACTTGAAAGCCTTCGTTGATCAAGGCGCTCAAGCCTCATTCATAACAGAGGACGCCGCTCAATTGCTACACTTGCCAAAACAAAAGACCGATGTTATTGTAGCTGGCATTGGTGAAGCAAATGCTTTAATTGCTAAAAGGTCTTTAACTCTATGCTTGCGCTCACATTATGAAAAAGATTTTTAAATGGAATGCACCACGTTTATTTTACCGAAATTGACTTCATACAAACCATCGCCTTATCACTTGCACGGTATGCCAAATTTATTCGGCATTTTTCTTGCTGATCCAACTTTTGCTTTGCCCGTCAATATCGACCTAGTTTTAGGCGGAGATGTATATGGTGATATCTCTCTATATCTCTGGCATGAAAAAGTACGAAAATGGCATTTTCCTACAAGAAACTCATTTTGGATGGATGATTTCTGGTAAATATTCTACAACTCCTTCACAACACATTTTGCAAGCAAATTTATGTACTCTAAATGATCAGCTACGTTTATTTTGGGAAGAGGAGGAATTGCACGAAGAGCGCCAACTTTCTTCCGAAGACGCATCCTGCGAAAACCACTTTCTGCACACCCACAAGCGGGATAACAGCGGCCGATATACGGTCCACTTACCTTTTAAAACCCTATTCGCACATGGTAAACTCCCAGCATTTAGTGGCACCGACTTTAACGCTGTTAAAAGACTTAAGCAGCTAGAAATGCGATTCAAAAATCAACCTAACTTTTCAAAGTTTTACAAAGATTTTATGGCAGAATATCTAAGCTTAGGCCACATGCAAGATGTCGGCTTTTACCCAGAAGATCTGCAAGAAAATTCATATTTCTTTTGCCATGATCGTGTCTTACGGCAAAGCAGCAGCACAACCAAATTACGCGTTGTATTCGATGGTGGGAATCGTTGCCCCCCTCAACCTTCTCTCAATGATGAACTTGCTGCAGGGCCGGCATTGCAAAGTGATTTGTCAAGTATTATTTCTCGTTGGAGATGTCACAAAATAGCTTTTACAGCCGATTTAGAAAAAAATGTTTAGGCAAATCAACGTTTGTAAAGAATATCAAAACTATCAGTGCATTCTCTGGAGAGAGGATTCTACAAAGCGAAATAAAATATACAAACTTTGCACTGTCACTTATGGGACAACTTCTGCTCCGTATTTAGTGATTCGTGTTCTACGCCAACAAGCCACTGATGAGCAAACAAATTATCCTCTCGCAAGCCAAGTGTACTTAAATGATACCTACGTTGACGATATCATATCAGGTGCAGACACCAACGCGGAAGCAAACGAGCTACAACAACAACTCAGCAGGCTTTCATATAGTGGCGGATTTAATCTTAGAAAGTGGAACTCAAATTCTGCCGTCCTGCTACAAACAATTCCACCTGAGAATAAAGAGAACGCCAATCGGATTGAACTTAAGGCAGAGAACCTCGTAAAAGCCCTTGGTCTTTTTTGGGACACGAACGAAGATTAATTCTCTTTCCAAATCAACTTTAGATTTGCTTCCTCAATAACTAAGAGGAGTATGCTCTCTGATGCGGCCAAATTATTCGACCCACTTGGTTGGCTGGCGCCTACCACAATTGCGCTAAAATTATGTTCCAAAAGTTATGGATTGAGGGATTAGATTGGAATGACCATCTTCCAATTAAATTAAATCCTGAATAGTTGCAGTATCGAGATTGGGTGGGGTTTAGTACCGCTCACAACTATTTCGGGCTATTCCGTCCAAATGGGTGGCCCGATCCAAAAAAAAATTTCACACACTTGTAGTCAAGGGTCCACGCAATCTTTTAACACTCACTTTTGTAAATTTTGGTTACTAATTTATTTACAAATTGGGTTTGAAATATGCCCTTTTTTGTAAAATTCGCAAATTAGCGTACATTTATCACTCCTATTCTGCTTAAATTAGCCACTTCACCAATATATTTTTGTATTCCCCTTCACTTTACACTTTACTTGATTTGTTATAACTTGCTTTACGACTTTTATATTAACCAATTCATCACAATTCATTAAATAAAAACACCTTCAAAATCACGCGTCTGACTTTGGTTGCATATGCAAAATAAATGGTGGAGTTCAGCTGTCAAACTCCAAAATATGCAAAAGAATGAGAGACAAAAGAAGATAGAATATAACCCAGCAAGCATTAAAAATATAAACCTTTTCATGGAAAATATTTTTTTACTGGCCCCGTGGCTTAATTGGGGTGTTGGGTATTGTTATATTTCTAAGTATAACGGTGAATTTCATTTTCTACGCGAAATTGATACGAAATTCTTTATACGCATATTTTCTTGGTATTTTTTTAATTAAAATGGCTGGTAAGTAATTATCGTTTATCATAACTGCCCACAACTGTAACTCTTATATTTCTAGATGAACGTCCTTCCACAAGCGCAGGCGCAAGGAATTCGCAACAAGGCGAGTGGAATTTTGCGCGTTTGGTACGCGAATTAAGCACCCATGACCAGGGGAGGCAATTTGCAGAGGAGCATGGGTTGATCCCACGTACTATGCTGTGCCCCATTCATAAGGTTATTATGAACAGGCGAAATTCAGGAAAATTTGGGTTGTTTATGTGCCGGCGTGGAAACTGCGCCAAAAGGGCTAGCGTTTCGGTAGCGAAAGGGACGTGGTTTGAGGACGTCCGCATAAGCGTCCCCCACGTATATTACTTAATGTACTGCTTTGTTGAAAATTTTAACCGCGAAATGGTTCTACGGCAAGACTATTTAAAAGAACCAAAAACTCTATCATCTGCGACTATCACCGACTGGTATAGTTATTGTAGAGAAGCCGTGGTAATATACCAGTTGGACCACCAAGAAGCCAGCGGAAAAATTGGAGGTCCCGGGAAGATAGTCCAGATTGATGAGAGTAAATTCGGAAAGAGGAAATTCAACAAAGGTAATTTTTATTCGAATTTTGTGTTATGATTTTAATTTTCTCTTTCTTATTTTTAGGCAGACGAGTGGAGGGTCCCTGGGTCCTGGGTATGATCGAAGATGGCAGTGAGGATCTACGCCTTGAAGTATGCCCAGATAACTACAGATCAGCGGATGTTCTTATTCCGCTGATCAAGAAGCATGTGGCTGAGGGGTCGATAATAAGGACGGATTTCTGGCGCGCATATGATTGTCTTTCTGATAATGGGTTCACCCATCAGAAAGTCAATCATAGCGACGCCATTAATCCGTTCGTAGCAGAAGACGGGACCAACACCCAGCGAATTGAATCGCAATGGAGGGTGGTGAAGCGGTTTTTTTCAACAAGAAATTATAACCACACTGGGAATTTCGCAGATGTGGTGGTAGAGTATCTGTGGAGGCGTAATGTCAAAAAGGCCAAAAAGGACATGTTTTTGAAATTAATCCAGGCGATTAATTATGTGTACAAATTAGAAATAGAAAAATAAATATATTCCGCGCTCTATTTATTATTTTATTAACCATACAGAAAGGGAATTCTAAAAGGTGTTCTCTGCAAAAGGTGTTCAGCCCCCCTTCTTTGGCAACACAGAAAGGAGAATTCTACTGCCCGAGGGTTATAATCCCTAAGTGCGGCCGAAGGCCGCCTACGCAGAAAG
>NW_023458578.1:466098-511064 GCF_013731165.1 Rhagoletis pomonella
ATTCTACTGCCTGAGGGTTATAATCCCTAAGTGCGGCCGAAGGCCGCTTACGTAGAAAGGAATTCTACCGAAAAATACATTTGTTAAAAAGAAAATTTTTTTTTATAAAAACGAGCAGCGGTGCAGCAACAAAGCATAGAGAAAAATTTATGTGAGACGGGCTTTCTAAAATCCCGCGAGATTAAAAAGGCACTCGCTGTAATAATGAAGCAGGTACAGCGCATTGATTTTACCCAAGAAATAAACTGTTTGGAAAATAAACAAACTCTTAACATAAAGAGTAAAATTCTTCAATTAGCTCCGTTTCTAGATGGTGATAACTTGCTAAGGGTCGGAGGTAGAATTTCGAAGGCGAAAATTACATTTGACGTCAAACATCCACTGTTATTATCAAAACAATCGTTTTTATCGTTTCTAATATTCACAGACGCCCATTACCAAACTCTACATGGCGGCGTTCAGCAGATGCTATCATTTGTCTCTCAACGTTACTGGATTCTATCAGCGCGCAGCTTAGCAAAATCCGTGCTCCGTAACAGCGAAGGTGCATCAGCAGCAAATGAAAAAATTACCCGCAGCTCGTCTTCAACCAACTAAACCGTTTCAGCACAGTGGACTCGACTACGCTGGTCCCATAACACTAAAGCTTTCACTACTTCGCAAAGCGGCAACCACAAAAGGCTATATCTGCCTGTTCATTTGCATGTGCACGAAGGCCATACACCTTGAAGTAGTTTCAAGCTTAAATACAGACGCCTTTATCGCCGCATTTCGTCGCTTTATATCAAGAAGGGGTCGATGCAGCGATTTATACTCTGATTGCGGTACTACGTTTGTAGGGGCTAACAAAGAGCTAAAGGTTTCCTTTCAGCAGAAAAAGGCTTCGCTCCCCGAACACCTTGCTGCTGCTCTTGCAAATGAAGGTACGACATGGCACTTCATTCCGCCCGCTTCACTAAATTTCGGAGGCTTATGGGAAGCGGCGGTTAAGTCGACTAAACATCATCTAAGACAAATAATGCGAGATCGGATGCTTATTTTTGAAGAACTCAGCACGCTTCTTGCACAAATTGAAAGCTACTTGAATTCTCGGCCACTCTGCCCATTGCCAGCACATCCCACTGATCATCAAGCGTTGACACCTGCACACTTTCTTGTAGGTGAACCCACAACTTGCGTCTCAGAGGAGAGGCTGCTTGACTCTAATATCGACCACCTGACCCGCTCGAAACTAGTTGAACGCCTAAAGCAACATTTCTGGCATCGATGGGCTAACGAATACTTGCACACTCTACAAACTCGCACCAAGTGGACACAAGTTCAAACAAATATTCGGGTCAACGACATCGTTTTGCTGCAACATGAGCGTAGCGCTCCTGGCTATTGGCCGTTGGCGAGAGTGCATGAGATACATCCCGGTGCAGATGGCCTAGTAAGGGTCTTTACGCTTTTCTGTAATGGCAAACTTGTGAAGCGGCCGATTTCTAAAATTGGTTTGCTGCCCATCAATGGAAACACTGAAGCTACTGCCGATGTTTTGCAACTTAGCCAGCTTGTTTCTCGCTGACATGATGAACCTTAAAAACTTCGTTTTTGCTGCCGGAGAATGTTCAATATTACTGCATAGTCTTTTACTTTCCTACTAACTTTTACAGCTCTGTAATGTTGTACTGGACATTGAATTGTTTTACTTTTTGCAACCCTGTAATGACAATTAAGAATTGTATTTTTTGCAATAAACTCTCTTGGATTCTGAATTTTAAAGATAACACACGCGTTTTTTCACTTAACCTTAATTTTATAGCAAGGTTCGTATTACTATTAATGTCTTCGAAACATGGCCTATTGCAGAAAGAGCAATGCAACGCATTCACTAGACTTCGCATGTCCTGTTCGTTCAAAATACTATCTCATTATAATAATAATAATAGATTGGCGCTTACACATATCGTTTGGCCCATATAGTGTTTGGCCGAGCTTCTCCTCCGATTTGTGGCGTGCGCCTTGAAGTTGTTACACAAAGCGGGGGGACCTACAGTTTTACGCCGACTCCGAACAGTGATTGTATTTTTATAAGAAGCTGTTTTTTATGGCAGAAATACACTCGGAGGTTTGCCATTGCCTGCCAAGGGACGACCGCTGTTAAGAAAAAACCTTTTTTCTATATTTTCGCGATGCTGATTTGACCAGGGTTTGAACCCAGGTGCTGCGGAGTGGAAGCCCGCACTGCTTACCACTACATCACAGCGGCCGACCAGCGGCGGATCTGAATCCATCCTATCGGATAATGGAACACAGTTTGTCAGTGCAGAGTTTCAGCAATTTTGCAAGGCACGAAAAATTCGACATTTTAAAACAGCTCCGTACCATCCACAAAGCAATGGACAAGCAGAGAGGTACGTTGTCACAGTAAAACGAGCTTTAAAAGAATCTTTCACAGAAGAGACGAAAGACAACTCAAATCTTCAAGAATTTCTACTAAAATATCGTTCAACACCTAATCCGAATTACGTGGAGGGAAAGACACCAGGAGAATTATTCCTCGTATAGAAATTGACTTTTTAAAGAAACCAACATTTGACAGTTCACGAAAGAACACAAAAATTTAAAAACAATTTGACAGTAAACATGGTACTAAACTTCGATAGTTTGATGTAAATCAGAAAGTTTTTGTTAAAGTATTTAAAGACAATAAGATGACGTGGCAACCAGGCATCGTATTGGAAAATATTGGCAACGTTAACTACAAAGTAATGCTTGAACAGCATGATAGAAATCGTCATGTAACTTCACACGCGAATCAAATTCGTAAGCGCAAAATTGACACTGAACAACTTTATTTGGAACCAGATATGACAACTGAACCACGATTTCAGCATCCATCCCAACAGCAACAGGAGAATTAATTACAGCCAACAGATGATTCAGACTCCACAATCGTTCGACGCTCACACAGTTCCAGGCATCCAACCAACTTAATGGATAATATCTAAAACAAATCTAGTGGCAACACTCTCATTATTTTGACAGCTGTTCGAAGTAACGTCGAGTAGAAAGTTGAACAGCAGCCGCAGCACACGCTCGTGAATTTGCAAACCTTTTTACTAATAATTGTTTAACGTAGTTTAAGTTGCTATTTCATTGTACCAAATTTGTATTATCTGAACTAAATAAATAAACGCGTGATACGGTTACAACAATAATATTCAGGGCTATAACGGTATCCATCGCAGAATCTACGAATTCGAATGCCCACTACGAATACGAAAAAATTGCTATCACTAAATCCAGTTGAACTCAAAAATATCATTGCCATCTTCGAATGCTGATTCGAAATCAGTTAGTGCAAAGGAAACAAAAGATACTTATGTATTCCATTTTGCTCACGCTGCCCCATCAGTTGCAATGGTCGAGTGAGCAAAGCAATAGACTGCCAATTGAGAAATCCAAGTTCGGGTCCGAGTACTCGGGCAGCGTAACTTTTTTATACCCGAGCGCAGTTGTGCACAAGGGTATATTAACTTTGTTCACATAACGGTTGTTTGTAACAGACAAAACGAATCGAGATAGATAAATATAGCCAAATGCATAAGTAAATTCTCAGAATGAATAGAAAAGTCGATTAAGCCATGTCTGTCTGTCCGTCCGTACGATAACTCGAGAAAAAATTGCGATATCTCAACGAAATTTTGTAAGTGGGTTTCCATTAATCCAAGGTAGATTGGTATTGAAAATGGGCGAGATCGGACTGTAAACACGCCCACTTTCCATATAACGGTTATTTTCAGAAATACGAAAACTACGATATTTTAGTAACTACTGAAGATTATTCAATCAAAATTGATATTTACAATAATTTTAGACGATACATAAGAATATTATAAATTTTTGGAAAATGGGAGTGGCCACGCCCACTTATAGTTACATTTGTATACCTTGGTAACCGCTACACCAACTTCTTCCAAACTTGGCACAGTTGTTGGCCGTGGTACATCATACCAAATGGCCGTAAATTTTTAAAATCGGACAATAACCACGCCCACATCCCATATAATGGTAATTTAGAGAAATACAAACTCTTCGATAAATCAGTAAATATTTCACCTAATTTATTCAAAATTGATGCTTGCAACAATTCTTTACCAAGAAATACGTTTATGATAAGATTTTGGAAAATGGGCGGGCCACCGCCCACTTATGATCACATATATGTATCTTGGTAACCGTTCCCCCAATTTGTACCAAACTCGGTGTGGTTATTGTGCTTGCCACATAAAAGCAAGAGGTTGAAAATTATTAAAATCGGACTAAAATTACGGCCGCTTTTCATACAACGGTAAATTTCAGAAATGCTTGAAACTTCAACGTTTCGAAATTTAGCGACGCATTTACTCAAAATTGATACACCCCGGCTTACCATGTAGCGGTAGCTTTCGGAAAGGTGAAAAACATATATTTAATACTTGCGCCGGGTATTTAATGTTCGACTCTGCCCGAGCTTTTTTTATTTTTTTCTTTTTTTTCCTCTTTTTAATATTTTTTTTTTACAAAATTTTTTGTTATTTTAAGAAGTTTTATTTTAAATAAATTTTCATGATTAAATTAATTTTTATGATAAAGTAATTAAGTTTTCCCCTAATAAATACATGTGTACCTATGTATGTACATATGTGTGGCATTGGTATTTTACGTCTACGTTTACAGAAATAACTATATGGAATTATATCAAACTATAACAAATTTGGAGTATAATAAATATTTAATATTAACAACCATGAAGCTTTCTTCGTTTATATTTAAGGTTGAGTGATTTAAATTTTGTTCCGACATCATAATCTCGTCGAAGAGTATCTGTGCGAACCTTCATTATGAACGGTTGCAATGAACGCTATCTATGTACGAGTTTCGAATTTACGTTCGTAGCCATTCGGATTTTGTAATAGTACTTTCGTCACGAAAATCGAAACTACAATGGATTCTGTGATAGCCCTGATTACTAGAGAAGATAAAAATATGCATTTGCATAAAAAGCATATTTTTGCATATTTTTGCCATTTTTCGATGTGATAGCATATTTAAAGTTATAGCGCATATTTTAACTATCAAGCATAGCTTCGGCATATTTTTTGTTAAAAGATTATTTAAAAATCTTTTGTTAGTGTTTTTTAAATTTATATAAATGCATCCCTTACATATATTTTAATTTTAACATAAAAAATCTGGCAGCATACAGTCGTCTCTCTTTCGCATACACAAAATATCTAGTCATGCACTTGTTAAATCTGTGCGCGCAGCTGTTCGCAAAATGCCAATGCTTGGAATTTTCATATACATATTATGCCTTTTTCAGTACCACCTACGAAAATTCCATAAATTCTATATACAAGGGCTCATTCAAGTGTTCACATGTTGATTTTTTTTGATATCTATAATTTTTTTCAAGTTAAAATTTTTTTGTTATTGTTTAAAAAAAATATTTTTCATGCTTTAGCCAAAACTTATAAATCAATTTTTCAAACTTATTACAAACTTTAGATAAATTCAACAAATTTTCATAAAAATTTCGAAAATGTTAGTATAATAAAGTGCAAGTTTGAAGGGGCTAAAAATCGCGTTGATTTTTAAATATTTTTTTTATATAACGAGTGCATTTTATAAAATCTGGCGTTGATTTTTTGACATTTCTTTGCGAACGGTCTTGCGCATTCAACTTCAAATTAAATTCATGTTTATATGAAAAAAAGTACAAGAATCCCTCAGCAAAAAAAAAAAACAATCCATTAAATTTTTTAGCCCCTTGAAACTTGCACTGTATTAGACTAGCATTGTTGTTAAGATTCAGATTCAAATCAATTCAAAAAAAAATCTAAGTCAACCTAAAAATATAAAATAAAAATTTTGAAGCCAATTTTTGATCGCAGTCATAATTCACATGGAATTTTTCACGTATACATATGTATAGTGTGACCACTTTTCCAAAAACTCATATACGTACACAAAAGATTGTAGCAACACAAAATTTTAAAGAAAAATTTTGGAAACGATTTTATT
Source organism: Rhagoletis pomonella (assembly GCF_013731165.1). Lineage (NCBI taxonomy): Eukaryota > Metazoa > Arthropoda > Insecta > Diptera > Tephritidae > Rhagoletis > Rhagoletis pomonella. Next base: position 472,150 of record NW_023458578.1, read on the forward strand.
GCTGTTTATTAGTCGATATCCAAACACATTTTTGACGTACAAACTTCAGTATATTTATTTGCGAATTGAGAAATATTTAGGTATATATATACATTCAAAGCTGAAATAATGCAATTGCTGCTAAATTAAATCAATCATTAATGATTTGACTGATTTGAAAATACCTCCAAAAATTGAGTTTTTTATGAATAAAAATAGTTTCTTAAAGATTTTTTTGAAAATGATGAGATTTTTAATGCTGGTTTTTAACTTTTTTTAAAGATTGGTATAAGAAAATCTTGAATAACTGAACCTAAACTCTTCGGATTTAGACTTAAGAGGTGGCATTGGAAAGGTATTTGCTCTACATTTTTATTTCTTTACTAATAAACTCATTCAAAGGATGAAAGAGAAAGGTAGGATGAAGGAACGTCATTCAAAGTTGAATTAAGATGTGTTGGTATTTGAAAAAAAATATTGGGACACGAATGACTTTTTTTGGACACAAATAAAAACAGTGTGAAAATACCTTTCAACTGAGATCCCATAAGTCTAAATCAGAATAGTTTTGGCCCAGTTATTCAAGTTTTTCGTAAATCAATCTTTGAAAAAAATAAAAAAAACAGCACAAAATATCTCATTCTTACGATTCCGTTGAAAAGATTTTTAAATATTTTTATGCAGATTTATTAAGCTTAATCTGTTTTGTCATCTGAGGGGACTTTTTTCAAAAAGTTCTTTAAGAAACAATTTTTATTCATAAAAAACTACATTTTTGGCGGTATTTTCAAATCGGTCCAGTTCACTTAAATCTAAATATTTTTCCGAAATATTTTGGTGGACGTCTTTAAATATAATAAACTTTGTAATCCCGGTGGAAAAACCGCAACTTTTTTTTGGTGATGCAGTCTAATGTACATATACAATTTTAAGTTTTTTTGCTCACGCTTTAAATTAGTTAGTAACTAAAATCAGAGGCTTAACGCGGTAGAGGTATTGTAAGACTGACACTCAAATAAATGCATTTGTTCTTTAACAGTAAATAACATTGTCTTTCTTTTAATCAAAATTAAGGAATTTTATTGTGCATATTTTTTTTGTTTATTGAGCATATTTCGCTGATTTTTGTGATTATTTTAAGCGCATAAAACGGGATTTTTCGCGCATATTTTTATCTTCTCTACTGATTACATTCATTCATTGGGTCACCATCAACGCAATATACCTTATTTGACGATGCTGAAATTATCGTGAAGAATCAAAAACTTTTTAAATTAATTTATGTACATATCGTCGCTGCGCCAACAAAAACAGTTGTGTGATTTTTGTAAATTTTTTTTTGATTGCATATTTTATTAACACTTTCTATTGCCCACATTACTGCATTTGCCGTTTTCTTATATATCTTTTGGTTTAGAACTGACCAAAAACAGCTATGTGCCCGCAGTACTAGAAATACTCTAAAAAAACGGGTATACGCTTACTTGATGAGCGTGCTTTGATTTCGATGTAAAAAATAATTATAAACCAATTAAATACATACATACATATCTATGCACATACCACTTACACTACTTAGATTCTACTATTTAATTTGATCGCTTGCAATTGGAATCCGACAATTAACAAAGGTAAAAAGTGTGGAGGTAGACAGCGTCCACTCTACATTAGAAAATGTATTCAATCCACCGATATACATATTCACTAATGGACTACATAAGTCGTATGCGACAGGCGAGCCCATCACATCCTTATATCTATCCTAATATATATTTTGAAAGCCTTTTTTTCCGTTCGCAAAGCTCAAGATAGGCTCTACCGATTTTTTTGAAATTTCGGTTGTTGGTTCTGGATGGGCAAAAAAAAACAGTTTAAATTCTTCCTAAAAAGGGAATTGCACGACTTTAAAAATCTTATAGAATGTAACATACGTGCCCACATAACAGCGCTGAGAGCGCCCTCTGCTGTACTGAATATATCGCAAAGCAAGGGCTATGTATACATACAGGGCTCCCTAATAAACAAAAAATTTTCAGGTAAAAGTGTCACCGTTTTTGAAATATTTACATTTTTTCGAATTTAAAAAAAATCGTGCCTTTTTATGTGTTTTCTTTAACTGCAACTACAAACCGGGCAATACATAGTAAATTTTTTATGTGAAATACTTCCAGATAGTTGCCTCTCCATACTCAAATGCAATGTAGTTAAAATATATTAAGGAACCATCATAAAAGTAGGACTATTTCTGGATTTTTAACCTTTTGATATTTTCTTCCCCAATTTTGACTATCTCGGGTGAAAAAAAACTGAGCTATAACTTTACATTACATAAAAAAAATTGCTCATTTAATAAAGATTTCAGAAAGTTGCCACACTTACTGTTTTGAACAGAAAAAAAGTTATAGCCGCTTTTGTGGGTAAAGGACTGAGACACGCTAGAATGTATTTAATAGATTTAAATTGAATTTGCTCTTGTTACCATCAAAATAGTACAAAGGTACATAATTACTTGCTTCTCACAATTTTTTATGTTACTTATCGGAATTCGGACTAGAGTCTATAACAAGGGCTATATCTATCAATATTTTGTGTGAAGGATGGGTTCACGTGAAATAAGATATACATGAGTTGTTTGAAGAAAAATTTATTCATTTATTGATAAAATATGCTCAAATTGGCGACCTTCTACTCTAATACAAGCTCGGCACCTTTTAAGAAAAGACGCTTTTAGAGATCTTAAACTCAATTGGGCTATCTCAGCAGCAGCTCCATTTATTTGTTCCCGCAAATGCTCTTCGTTTTGAATTGTTTTTGAATAAATTTTGTCCTTAAGACAGCCCCAGTAGAAAAAATCGAATGGATTCAGGTCTGGCGATCGAGCGGGCCACGTGATTGGCCCGTATCGTCCAATCCATCGGCGAGGATAAGTTTCGTCTAAATGAGCTCTTACTTCACGCCCGTAGTGAGCAGGGCACCCGTCATTTTGCAGCCATAGTCTTCGCCGCAGGTTTAAGGGTACATCTTCCAAAAGAGTTGGAAGCCGTTCCTGAAGGAACTCTAAATAACTGTGAGAGTTGAGCGTTGGCGGCAGTTCCACAGGTCCTAATATCTGACAATTAAAAATACCGCTACATGCTACATACGTGCTAATATTAACTACATACGTGCTAATATTAACGTTAATGTTGATTCTTATGTAAAAAAAAAACAAATATATAAGTACAGTTCATGGAGAAATAAGTAGGCCATTATGTATGTAGAGTCGTTTATGTTGCCACAAGGAGCAACTAACATTGCTGTTAGCACTTACATTTGTATATGCATATTTATGTACATACATATGTATGCATTAGCGCACACAAGGGATGGGTTTTGGGGTTCAAACCCCCCCTAAAGCTAATAACCTCAAATACAAACTGTATCTAAAAGCTAAGAATCCAGCTCTCAAGGAAATCATAAGAAATATTTATTATAATTTCTGTTGCTTGAAAAAAGCGCTTTGCTTTTGCTGTAAATTTTCATGAGAAAATAAATATACGACCATTTTTTCTTGAGAGCTGCAAACTGGTTTAAGAAATTTTGGTAGAAGAAAATTTCTTTTCCATTTCTTGTCCGTCGTTTTATATGAATTTTTCGTTTTTCTTGAGAGTTCAGTTAATTTTTTCGGTATTCGAAATATTAAAAAAATGTGGCAATCGTGAAAAATCACCATCTCTATCGAAAACCAGAAACCAGAAATCGAAAAATGAACATAAAAGTGTAAAAATTTCATGGAATCAGTAAATTTATTTTTACTGACTCTCTTTTAAAATTTTTTATTAGGTAGTTTTTAAGGAAAGAACACAACCGACTTCAATTCTCATATACAAATTTAGGAGTACCGTTAATTTCTTCATGATACAATCATCGGATCTAAACCAAATTACGGGACGACCCTTGAGGTACCATCTTTCCAATAAAAAAAGAATTATTGAAATCGGTTCACGTGGTCGAAAATTATGTATTCGGATGAATTGATAACCTCCCCTTTTTTTGAAGTCGGTTAAAAATGTTTGAGTTCTGTTAATCTTATGTAAATAAAGTGCAGTTTATGAATTTTAAAACGTTTATTTATTTTTTACATTCTGTGCATAAAACTTGCATAAATCTTATTACATTAAACGAGCAATTCTTGTATATATATATATCCATAGGGTTCTCGGAAACGGCTCTACCGATTTTGATGAAATTTTATACAAAGATAATGTTTTGGATTTTAAGGTTACCTGAATAGGAATTATCTCCTTGGAGACTCGCACAAGGTTGCCACCTATTCGAAATTAGTTACAAATTAATTAAAACATCATAATATGGGCATCAAATGGAAGGTATTTTAAAGATCCCTAATTCAAAAATATTTTTAACAGGGTTGCCACCTATTTTTACTCGCACGTTTATTTAATTTTTTGTTCAGAAAAAAAGTAAAATATTACTATTCATTTGTACCAAGAGAAGGTTCTTAAACAATGATTTCCCTATATAAAAATGGTATCCCTTAGGATAGTAGTGTAAGGTACCCTCTTAGTTTCGATTCTACTCAATTTATATAAAACATCGCAATATGGATATCAAATGAAAGGTATTGTTGTGAACTTTGGGCAGAAAGTATTTCGGAATAGGGTTGCCACCATGATTCAATAATTAGAGGTTTGCTCAATATTGACATTAGAGGTTTGACACTCCCTTAACTCGCTTACAAAAGCTTGCACACACACACGAACCCACACACAATGCCTTGCTATGGGAGCCGATTTTGTCAAGAGGGGGCGAGAAAACTGTTTTTTCAGCAAACCTTTTATTATTGAATCATGGGTTGCCACCTAAATTTTTCAGCAAGAAATTTACTTAATAAATATCAAAATCCAATTTTTTTTTTCAAACATTTTTTTTTAAAGCTATACAAATGATCAGTATCTGATATCCAAACCTTAAAAACTTGTAAAAGTATATGCACTCCGGGCAAAGCTCGGTCAACCTGGTACTGTATTTTAAAGAGCGTATTATCTGAAGCGAATTTTCAGTATATTCCGATGAGATATCTTCAGAAATATAAAGCCCCCCTAAAATATATTCTTGGGTGCGCCCCTGTATGTATGTATATGGGCAAATCTAAAAAACAGGTAACCTTGGTGTTACTTATCTTTATTTTCACTGTTGGAAACTATATCAAGCTGGTTGCTTTTGGATATAATTCATTGACGTATACTTGAAGCCTCAAGAAAAGTTTGGATGAATTTGCTGCATAATTTTTGAATTATAGGTGTTTAAAATTAAAAAAAAAATAATGAAAACAAGTGAATTTTTTATGTAATTTTTAAGAGGGGCAAAATTAATTATGTCATAACTTTTAAAGCACACCATATTCTGACTTGAAATTTAATGGGCATTAAGCACGTATGTGTGTACTTCATATGTAGTAGGTAAGGAAAGTGTGCATTACAAAATAACGAAATGGCAAGTAAGTCAAAGTCTGTAACTCCACATTTCACAATTTTTAAATTTTTCGGTTTAGCGCGTATAGTTTTTGAAGCTGGAAAAATTTTTCCCAGCTAAAACTTGCAAGTAAGAAAATCAGCTGATCACAAACACATGTGTGTAAATAAACAAAAGAAAATATGGCCTTTTTGAATTATTTATTGCAAATTTTATTATTAATGCTAGTATACACAAAAAGTGAGTAAATTTAATAAGCACAACGTTTGTTGAGTTTATTTTTCGTTGATTTGCCATTAATCTCCAGTTTGTTTACTTTAGTGTGTGCTGACTATGGTTGCCGTATGACATTTTTCGTTTGTACCATAATTTTCCTTTAAATATACCAAAATAGATTTAAATGCAGCATGCTAAATGTTTTTTTTGCCCAAGTTATCGGTTTTGGTAGGTTGATTGTTGAAATGAAAACTTTATAATTTTAAAGCTACATCTGTTATATCTATTAAATTTATTTGTATCAATGATGGGTGTTTGGAGGAGATACTCTTGTTTTTGAATGCATCACCATGTGATATCACAAATAATTATGAGAAAAATTACTTATTCATTCCGATGTAATTAATTTGTATTTTAAAAGAGTTTTCCTTATCCAAAATTATTCAATTGTATAAAATGCCAAATCGGGGGAAAATGTGCCAAGCAGAAAATAAATTGCCAAATTAATCACCAGTGGCAACTATGCAAGTGATCAGCTGTTTCGAAGATTGCAAGTTTTTGCAAATTTTTCGTTCTCGTACTTCTGTTGATATTTCGTCTCCTTGAGATCGAATGCTGCTAAATTCTCAGATCTTTTGCTGCTGGAGAATTTTCCCCTCTCAGTACGAGTCAGAGGTGGCCAAAACTCCCACAATCATACATTTCAATTTGGCTAAAAGATGAGAGAATGAAGAGAATAAGTCGCTCACGCGTCTGATGCAAACAGTGTTGTCAACTATTTCAAGTTGCAAATTATAAGAAAAAGGGATTTTTTATTATGTAAATAGTGTGAAAGGTAGAGATTATATTAAAGAATTAACCTTTTAATATAGTTTAATTCACTTTCATTGCTTGCTTATATTTTTTATTATAATTAAAATTAAAATGGAAGCAAATAGTTGAATTTATTTATTTATTTTTTTATTAATCTTCTTATTTTGAATTAAAAGAAAAGGGATTTTTAGCATTATTTTAAATTCATCTTTTTGTTTATGTGCATATGTATGTAATAATTTATTAATTCAATATTTGGGAATAAGGGGAAATGGCGCTTAACAAAAAAATTTGTCGCCCGTGCGATTTCTTCATGATACACCAAACATTGTGGCCTCCCTTCCCATTACTAAACATTTTTACCATGTCTTGCAGCGACTTGATTGCTTAAAAGTTTCACATCGATTGAGCACGATCACAGCAAAACCATAATCGTCGGCATCACTGATTCTTAGGTTGCAAACAGAGTGGAAGCGAAGCCGAAGAAGAAGATGAAGACGAAGCCGAAGACGAAAAACAGTGCGGTAGTAAACATATGAAAGTGATCACAGTGCAAGCAAAGACGGAGACGAAGATGAAGATGTTGCGCAAGCGGTCAGCTTAAAACAGTGCGGTACTGTTTTCAAAGACGAATCGCTTGCTGTGATGAGTTGTTTACAATTTATTTAACTGTTCGCAATTGTGAAAAAACGCGTTTTTTAAGAAATTGGATAAATTTTTGGTAAAATGTAATCAGACGTATTAATTGGCATTCTTGTATATTCGAAAAATTTCTGTCCGTCTTGCCGTAACACATAATACAAGTGGCGAAATTCTCCAAAAGTTGTCCTATGCAAATTATTTCATGAATTGCTGTTTTTTCTTTATTTTCTTTTAATTTTATCTAACAAAAAGGGTTTTATTTAGAAACAAATCTTCATATCATTCGTCTTCCACTATGTACACTCGCCAGCTTGCCCGCAACGCAAGCAATTCGTCTTCGGCTTCGTCTTCATCTTCGTCTTCGGCTTCGCTTCCACTCTGTTTGCAACCTAAGAGTATGCTCATTCATGTGTGAAAGCAGCGCAGTTTTTCTCGTGTACGTGCGAAAGCAGAAAAGAAAAATTTGGCACGCGTGCCTATGAAATGGTCACGCTTGATCTATGTATATCGCAAAGCTCGAGAATGGCTGAACCGATTTTTTTGAAATTTCGGACACCTGCTGCAGACGTTCAAAGGATGGTTATCGGCTAACAAAAATTTCGATATATAAAAGGGGTGTGGAACCTCCCATACAAACCGAAATTTTCATACTCCATATCTCTGGAAATATTCATGGTAGGGTTCTGGAACTTGGTATGGAGATACACGAAATCCATCGCATACTCTTGGAGTAAAATTTGAGCTATTGGAAAGGGGGGGGGCCTTGCACATCCCATACAAACCAAATTTTTCATATTGCATATCTCTGGAAGTGTTCATGGTAGGGTACTGGAGCTTGGTATTGGCGCAAATGAAATCGATCGCATGCTCTTGGAGAAAAATTTGACCTATTGGAAAAGGAGGCGTGGCACCACCCTTTCAAACCGAATTTTTCATACTGCATATCTCTGGAAGTATTTATGGTAGAGTATTGGAACTTGGTATGGAGATATATGAAATCAATCCCATACTCTTGGATAAAAATTGGAGGTATTGGAAAAGAGGGCGTGGCACTTCCCATGCAAACCGAATTTTTCATACTGCACATCTCTGGAAATGTTCATGGTAGAGTACTGAATCTTGGTGTGGATATACATAAAATCAATCGCATACTCTTGCAGAAGAATTGGAGCTATTGGACAAGGGGGCGTGGTACCTCCCATACAACCCGAATATTTCATACTGCATATTTCTGGAAGCGCTCATGGTAAAATTTTTGAACGTGGTAAGGAAATATATGAAATCAATCACATACTCATGGAGAAAAATTTGAGTTATTGGAAAAGCGCGTGGCACCTCCTATACAATCCGAAATTGTCATACTGCATATCTCCTGCATACAAATGGCTACATCTGTCCTCATTTTTGCCCAGCGTTAATGTGACAGATATTTTTTCTTATATTCAGAAGCATGCTGGAATTGACTCTAAGTCTTCGGTTTGCTATACACTCGTTAAAAAAGATTCTGATTTAAATAAACTTAAAAAGGTTAATTTTAAATTGGGTGTATCGGACTGTTTTTATGACAAGTTGCGCAATGCGGATATCTGGCCCGAGAGTGTACAAATTCGTCCTTTTCGTTTTTTTCACAAAGACGATGTTAATCAATCATACCTAATACCGCACCCAATAAAGCTCCGAAAAATCTAAAAATATATTTTCAAAATGTTTCTGGGCTAAGAACTAAATCTAAGCAACTTTTAGTTATGAGTTCGCGTATGGACTATGATATTTTTATTCTCATTGAGACATGGCTAAATGATAGCTTCTTTGACAATGAACTTTTTGATCCCAACTTATACAATGTATTTCGCAAAGATCGAGATGTTATGAAAACTGGTATCTCCAGACGTGGAGGGGTCCTAATCGCCGGAAGTACTGCTCATCGCTTGTGACTTTGATTCATATGGACACACTTCTGGACCAGCTGTGTGTATCCGTGAAGGGAGTTTCAAGTCTCTTGCTTTGTGCGTCTTATATTCCTCCGTCAAGTAATGATACACTGTATAAAGCGCACGTGGAAAATGTTGTAGGCTTAGCATCTAATTATAGAAATATGTGTGTTCTGGGTGACTTCAATCTTAACAATATTGAATGGGTAAATGTAGATCACAGCGTTGCGTTATATCCAAATAATGTCAATAGTACAGCGGAAACTCATTTGATTGATAATTTTTTAAGTTGTGGACTTGTTAATAATTTCTCAAATAGTCTTTCTCGAAGTTTAGACTTGATTTTCATCAATGATGACTTGAATTTTTTCATGCGTGAATGCCTAGACCCTCTGTCTACTCCTGGCCTACACCATGTACCGCTTGTCCTTAATTTGGAATTCTGCGAGTTTAACCCTCTAGTAGGCTGAAACGGCTCCAGACGGTCGTTAACTAAACACGTTTTTAGTGCACCTATAATCATTTTGTTTTCTATATTCGTAAGGCGCGATCTTTATACAAAAATCGTACGTTTACGGCGATGTAAATTTTAATCCGTTTATATCAATCCGTTTTATTTTAATCGGCAGTTGAATTGCAGATTGTGAAAGACACGGTTAAAATTAATTATTTCTTGCTATTTAGTAATTTCGTAATTAAAGAAATTTTTTCTTTTGAACAATTTTATGATATAAAAAAATTTGGTGGATTTCGTAGTTAAAAGCACCGTATTTTGATATAAGTTTTATAATTATGTCACCATTCGAAATGGAGAAAATTTCTTTCGAACACAGACCGTCTACAGACCGGCTTGCCGACATATAAAAGCCTTTTTTGCACTTCTGACCGTCTGCAGACGGGATTGTCGGTTCAAAAGTCAACATTGTGTAAGATAAAGCTGAAAATACGTTAAAGTATATCGGCGAGCCCATCTCCAGACGTTCGTGGTTTTTCTCCCCTGTAGGAAAAAGTTACTGTCACAGATCGAAATGGACGTCATTTTTGGATTTCTCGTGCTAAAATCACCCATTCCTGAATTTTTCAACTCACAAACAAATTGGCCTACTAGACGGTTAATGTGATTTGTTCTGATAATGAATTTGCTCGCTTTTGCTATTGAAATTTTGATTTTGAAATAGTTAATGCAGCAGTTGACAGTCTAGATTGGGATTTCTTATTTGCCGGGGTTGAGGTTGCCAGTTGTTATCATATTTTTAAGCATAAGATAAGTGAAATCTGTAAAGAAAAAATACCTGCGCTTAAAAAGACTAGTTATAGAATACCATGGCATACTAAGGAGCTGCGAAAACTTAAAAACTTGAGAAACAAATATTTTAAAAAGTTTAAGCTATCTAATTCCGTTGCTCATAAAGATAAATACATATTTGTATTATTCAAAGGAACCCAAATCTTTGGAAATAAATTTAAAGCGATATTATATTCTAAAGTTCAAGTCGGACATAAAGTCAAGTCCTAGTTCTTTCTGGTGATATGGCAAATCAAGGAAATCATATTCAAGTATTCTATTGTCTACTACAACGAAACTCAAGCACAATCTTCTCTAGAAGCAGCCAGTCTGTTTGCTGATTTCTTCTGCTCTAATTTTGAAGTTGATTCGGATTTGGCTTGTGAGATTGAACTCGATATAAATTCCCCAGTCAATCTTGGTCCGCTAACCTTAACGCTGGCTGATGTTGAAGATGGAATACGGCAACTCCAAGCATCCACAAAAGCTGATGTAGATGCCCTATCTTCGTATATTTTTAAAAATTGCTCTGCACTTGCCAATCCAGTTTTTTTAATGTTCAAAAAATCACTTGAACGAGGTGATTTCATAGATGCCTGGAAAGTAACTTTTATTAATCCAGTATTTAAAAGTGGCAATAAGAATAACATTACCAATTATAGACCAATTTCTAAATTATCCACGGTCTCAAAATTATTTGAACTCATTGTGAGAGAAAAAATTTATTTTTCAGTTAATCGCCTAATCTCCGTTGATCAGCATGGTTTCATGAAAGGTAGATCAACTGTCTCTTATTTTGCAGTGTTTCTGAATATTGTATGTCTGCTTTCCAAAACCATGTTCAAGTAAATGCTGTGTACACAGACTTCTCAAAAGCATTTGACAAGGTTAGCCCCACAATTTTAATTTCCAAATTGAGGGCTTTAGGATTTCATTCCACCCTTTTAAAATGGTTTAAATCCTATCTCTCCTCTCGGAAATGTGTTGTTAATGTTGATGGTGTGTCATCAGCCTCTTTCATTGCGTCCTCTGGTGTTCCCCAGGGAAGTATACTGGGCCCTCTACTTTTTATAATTTTTGTTAATGACATTTCTAGTTGCTTTAACTACTGTAACTTTCTTTTGTATGCTGATGATTTAAAGATATACTCAGCGATTGCGAGTTATTCGGACTCTGTAAACCTTCAATCTGATTTAGATAACGTCGATGCTTGGTGCAAAATAAATAAGTTAAGATTAAATATAAGCAAGTGTTTCCATGTCTCTTATTCCAAATCTCGTTCTTCTATTCGTACCTCCTATCACATTTATGGGTATAGGTTATCCAATCCGAGTGAAATTATTGATCTTGGTGTGGTTTTCGACTCTAGATTCTGCTTTAAAAGTCATTTGAACTACACTATTGCAAAGTCGTATGCTGTACTAGCTTTTATTCGACGTTTCAGCTCAGACTTTACTGATCCCTATACTCTAAAGGCGTTATATACTTCGCTTGTGCGTTCTAACCTAAAATTTGCTGCTTTTATATGGAGACCATATTATGCATGTCATACTAGTAGGCTCGAGCGTGTCCAAAAGTCTTTATCCGCTATGCTTTACGCTCTCTGAAATTTTCTGTGCCAATTCCATCTTACATAGGTCGGTGCATGCTCATTAACCTAAAAACGTTGGAAAGTAGAAGGACTATTCTCTCCCTCACTTTCGTGTATGATCTAATAAATGGGATGATCGACTCCCCATCTCTACTCGTAAAAATTAATTTCAATATTCCGCAGCGGAGTCTGCGTAATCATAATTTTTTTCTGTTTGGGCACGGTCAAAACAAATTATGCTTGTAATGCTCCGATTCTGAGAACTTTGAGAGAATTTAATTCGCTTTCAACTCTCAATGGTCTTGACTTTTCTTACACAAAATACCATATATGTAATACTCCTATATTGGCAGTAAGAGCTAGTACCGTCCGAAAACACCACAGTACAGATGTATCAATAAACACGTACGAAAGAAAAGGAACACATATGTACGTTTATAAATAAACATGTACACAACACATATACAAAAACGGCACTCAAGTACACAATACATTGACAAAAACGGTACTCGACTCGCTTTGATTTCGGAATGCTTACACATTGAGAAGTTAGCTTACTGCCAATATAGAAGTATTACATATATGCAAAATACTATTTTAAAATGTTATTAAATGGATTATTTAATTAGCCTTAAGTGCTCTTTAATTTTCTTTATATATAGAAGTATTACATATATGCAAAATACTATTTTAAAATGTTATTAAATGGATTATTTAATTAGCCTTAAGTGCTCTTTAATTTTCTTTCTTTGTAATCTGTAAGAATTGTTACACTTTTCTAGATTAAAACGAATAAATAAATAAAATGCCAGACTAAATCGACCTGTTGCACCATTGAGTATATCGAACTCTCGTGTGTTACGATTGGCCCAATGGTTGTGATTTGCCAATATTATTATGCGTTAAAGCTTCATTCGAAGAAACCAGGGTTGAGTTGTACAGTGGTAAATCTCAAATCACCACCTGTCGAAATACCTTAAAAGCCAGTTTCATGAAAGCAATTTAATGAAAATTTATTTTTTTAATTGAATTTGATATAGAACCTGACAGAAAAAAATCATTTTTCACTTAAATTACTTTCGCGAAACTAGCTTTTAAGGTATTTCATCTCAGTCTATATATGTATATTGTATTTCTGGGGAACAAGGATACGCATTCATTTTGAAATTGCCACCAACTATAAGATAAAGTTTCTAGGGCACATTCACTATAGATCCAGATCATTGCTGCCACCAGGGAATTTCTCATGGACATAACGCTTTCGTTCGGTTATTTATGGCGGCAAGCGACCACCAAACCATAGTCTTAGCTGATGAATGTACCAGTACAAATCGTAAATGTGGATTGTTGGAGAAACTGTTGGACCAAAATTTTTAAACAAAAAATCTAATTTTGGGCGGGACGAAGTTCGCCGGGTCTGCTAGTTATTAATTATTTAGCGAATAAATTTTTTTTTTAATATACAAATATAAGGCCAGGTAAAAAACCTGGGGAAGCACCAGTATCTAAGCAGTATCAGAGGATTGCTTTATGTAAATGGTGAAGTTAAATTAAAGTTGTGTCATACCGACTGCTGGACATCATTGTCACAAAAACGGGCTCTGTTATTACAGCAATACGAAACGGAGCTAATGTACGATGGTCCCAAAAAATTTATCAATCTAAACACAACAACCTTCAAACGTTAAAGCAATAAATTAATACTAGAGTTCCAGTTACTGTAGAAATTCGACAGTTTTTCTAGTTTTAGAAGCCTTGGAGAGGTTTTCTAACTTAACACGTAGCGATACGTATACGGTACAAATTAACTAACCGGAAAATCTTCTGCTAAAACGTAACTAATTTTTTTTTATCTGAGAAGGTCTTTGGAGGACTTCGGCAGGACTTGGAATTGACCCGATACATTCAAGTTAATCGATAAATTTCGATGATTTGATACATATCGATAGTTCGATGAATTTCAAGAACACTAAAATTCGATAACTCAACAAAATTCGTTAACTCGACCAATTTCGATAACTGTGAAATTCGATGGCTCGATAAATTTCGATAACTCAAAAATGTAAAAACTTTTGATACCATTATAAATTTTTACATTTGACATCTCCACATATTTCGAAAACTATCAAAACATTTTGTTAACTCGTTACACTCTGTTAAGACGATTAAATTCGATAAGCAGTGATAAATCGATAAGCTTATATAACCTTGATATTTCGATAAATCGATATATTTTGAAAATTCCATAAACTTTGCTTCGTTGAATAAAGCAATTTCAGTAGGTCAATAATTATCGATAACTCTGTAAGTTGAAAGAACTCCATGCATTACGACTCCTCGACATATTTTGTTAAGTCTATAAATAATGATAATGCAATAAATATCGATAACTTGATACATTTCTTTAACTTGACAAATTTCATTAATCCCACACGTTTTTATAGCTCGATAACTATCCGTAAATTTGGACAACTAAGTTTATGTGTCTATAAATTTCGACAACTCAGTAAACATTGATCAGTTTGAATAATTTGATACGTTGCGATAACTTAATAAGCATGGATAAATTTCGATAATTATAAACTTCGATGATTCGATAAATTTCAGTAACCTTTATGGCTGATTTTATTTCGATTCCTATCTTTTAACATAATTCTTATTTATTTCTCATTGTCTCCATTTTCTCCTTTATCTCGATTTTCGTCTTTATCTTCACTTTTGCCTTTTTTTTGTTTTCATCGTTATCACTTGTTTCTTCATCTTCATATTTATCTTTATTTCAAAGTTTAATTTCAAATACGAAGTAAAACAAAATGCGAAACAGCTTAAATTGAACAGGTTGCAAAAACAACCATACACAAATATGGAAATTTTTAAACGACGCTTTTCAACCAATTTCGAAACTACAAAAACTCTCCTCATCTACAGAAAATTACCTTTCCAACGGTGTTTTTGGTTTTTAAATCGGTAACTTTACCTTGGTCTTCATCTTTGTTTTTATCTTTCACATCTTTGCTTGTATCCTTTTCTTTTTCTATTCACGTAGATGAGATGAGGTGCGATGACGTGATTAGATGTGACGTGATTTTATGTGATATGATAGGATATCATGTCATGTGTTGTCATATCCTCTGATGTCATGTCATATGATGTCATATCATATGATGTCATATCATGTGATGCCACGTCATGTAATGCCATGTCATATCATACGATGATATATCATGTGATGTCAAGTCATGTGATGTCTCTTCATATCATGTGATATAATGTGATGTGATGTCATTTAATGTGATCACATTCCATGTTCCGATTATTATATGGATAACCCTGTTGATAACTGTGCCGATAAAAATACCGATAACGATATCCATAAACATATAGAAAAATACAACGAATGCAAAATCGATTAATTCATCGATAAATATAACAATCATCAGTATCGATTATTGTACATATCGATAACAATATAAATCAATTATTTAATCGATTATTATACCGATAACAATATCCATTATTGTATCGATAACAATATAGATTATTATGTTGATTATTATATCGATTAAAATAGCTGTCATTTAATCAATAACAGTATCGATAGCAACATCGATTATTTTATCGATAGCAATGTCGATTATTATATCGATAAAAATATCGGGATTATATCGATAACAATATCGATCTTCATCCTCATCCTTTTCTTCATATTTATCTTTATTTTTGCATATTCCTCTTCACCTTTACCTTAAAGTGTTTAAATTTGCTTTGATCTTCGTTTTTGCCTGTACCTCTAGGCATCTTTGTTTTTGTTTTTATTCTCAAAGCGCTAAACCGCTGAGAACCATTTCCATGTGCATTATTCCGCTTGAATTTGACAATTTACTCCCAACCAACCAACTGCCGCCAAAGAAGTTTACTTCATAAATTCAAGAAATGTTCTTACCTTCTTAGTTACCCTAATTCTTATGCATCTGTCATTGTCTCCATTTTCGTTTTTATCTTCAATTTTGCCCTTTTTTTGACTTCATCGTTCTCATTTATTTCTTCATCTTCATATTTATCTTTATTTCAAAGCTTAATTTCAAATGTGTAGTGAAACAACAGGCGAAACATGTCAAATTGAACATGTTGCAGCAACATCTATACACAATTCGAAAATGTTTAAACAACGGTTTTGGCCGTAATTTTCAACCAATTGTGAAACCATAAAAACTCTGCTCACATAAATGTCTTTCCAACGGTGTTCTTGGTTTTGAAATCGGTTCGGTAGAAACGCCAAACGAACGGAGACAAAATTTATGTTAGCTTATTAATATATGTATAGATATTTCCATTCGTTTTATGGTAACCAACCTCGATAAATACTTAATTTTACATTTTTATGCAATTTACTATGCTATACAAATTTGCATAATGTATACAAATGTGAAAGGATTTGATTAAAATTCAATTATATTTATATTGAAATTATTTCTTGTATATACGAGCTTTGATTGGATATCACCCATCGAAACTTTGAAAAAGTGCATTGGGTGAAGTTAATTCGCTGAACGAAAAATCATTTCGCATCTCGCAAAGAAATAAAGCGACGCATGACGGGTACGAGTACCTACATATGTATATATGTATGTTTGAATGCACGTATGTATGTATACATATATATATGTATATATATATATGTATGTATGAACGAACTCATTGCGCATTTCAGCTCTGCCGCTACCAAGCAATATATGTGACCTGGTCTACGAAAAGGGAGCTTACGTGCGAAAACTAGTTTTCTGTGAAAAAGCTGTTAAAAGTAAGCAACTCGTTTCGTCAGTTTCTCATTATCTCGTTAATTGTTCTCCGCGCCGGACGTCCAGTAAGAGTTGTTGTTGGTCCAGTAAGTGTTGTTGTTGGTCGGAATATTATTATAGTTCATCGTGTAAGTTGCTAGTGTGGAACATTTAAAAAAGTAACACTGAAGAAGTGACGTTTACTGTTTCTGTTGATTATCGTCTTCGCATTTCGCATGAAATGAAACATGAGTGTTGATGAGGAGTTCAGTGCCGTATACGGACAATATTTCCATGAAAAGGATGATGAAAACTATGAAGAGAGCGATGATGATGAAGACGAAGTATGTGTATCTCAGGCAGAAGATGATACCGAACAAACTTTTGTTAAGATGGACCTGTATGTTGTTGATGTAAAGGAGGAGGAGCTGGTAACAAAATTACATAAACTACAAAAAAAATACATAAACTACTCAGCATTATTATTTTTGGCCCATAATTACGGTGACCATCCGTTCTGTTTTTTGCAGGACCGTACTGTTATTTAAAGGTCTGTCCTGCGACCCGCAAAATGTACTGATTTTTTCCAAGTGTCCTGCCTTTGACCCGCATTTTCTTCGATATTTTAAAATTAACTTTTCCTAATCGAAATAAAAGCAGTGTCGATAACTAATTCATGACTACATAAGAGTAAGCTGGTTTTGAGGGTTCAACTAGTCAATGCGTTCTAAATATTGTACGGTTATGGACAATGGATGACGAGAAATTGAAGTCCAGTATCAAATATAACGATAACACTGTTCTACAAATTTTGTGGTAATCGCTTAAGAAAAAAAATATTTTCCACGTGTTTTTGGTACATTTCGAACCTATCCGTCAATATCTCATTAAAAAATTATCCAATCAACATAAGCGACCTACAGTCCTCTAACAAAAATATATTCCTTTGCCGATTTCGATGAAAATTATTAGTGTTACAAGCGACCAAAATCGAAAACTTGAAATTTCAATAATTTTCTTTTTACAGTAAATGAAAATCTGATGAGAAATGCCGATGTTACGGAACACAATCTGCACAAAAAATATATATTTTTGCAAAGAGCCCATCAATACCTTTCGAACTGTTGGTCGTTTCATGAGATACTGAGGAATAACTGAAAAAGTACTAAAAGTACGTTTTTCGAACAAATCTCGAAAACACTTCTTTGAAACCATGGGTATTTTTTTCGTGTTCAACGACCCAAAGCTTGCCTAAAAAATTTGCTTTACAGAGGTTCATATTTCGTGTAAAGTAATATGTAATATGCCTTATTATAATTTTTATATATTTATAATTTGAAGCAAATGTGATTTATGTTTAAAGTTTAAAATTGTATTAATAATTAAGAAATTTACACTCTTCGTTATTTGAATAGCGAATCCTTTTAATTCTTAGTAGGTACAGTTTTCCTTTTGTTTGTTTAATACTCATTAACTTTTTATAAAAATCTAGCATATTCTACGTCTACATCCCATTTTAAAATTTTTGAAAATTAAAAAAAAAAATAAACATAGGGGCGAAAATTTTTTTTGTTGACGGTGCTGCGTATTTTCTTCCATATAAAAATTTTGTCAAAATCAAAAAATGGTGCGCTATTCAAATGACGAGGAATGTATATATGTAGTATATTTTTGTTATTTTTATACTACGCAATTATATGTAAGTAAATTTTTTGAAAAATTGTCCTGCATCTTCAAAATATATTTATGGTCACCATAATACGTTTTTCTAGTGTATAATCATGTCTTTATAGCTTATAATTCAATGTATTTTGTTCATTACCAATAAATTATATTTTGTCGTATTTTTACTCTTCTTTCTCTACATTTTTAGTACACTTCTAAGCAAGTTAGGATTTTCTGCTTTTCACCACGTGAAAAAGCATCTCATCTTCCATCCGAATCAACCAAAAAGTGACAATTGATTTTTTGACACCTAAGCCCCCTTTCCATAGACCAGGTCACATATGTATAAATGATGCAAGCGTGCTTCGCGTAACTACATCAATTCGTACATATGTTTGTATGGATATATTTATGATGAAGCAAACGGGCGTCGTTGATGTACTGATGGGCACATGTATGTGGGATTAGTTTACGGACAGTACTTACGATACTAGGACTAATTGGCCATTCAGAGTTAGTAACATAGAAATGCAGCCCTACATAACGAATAGAGGAATCTAACTTATCGAACTATTTAACGAAAGGCTATAGAGAAGAGAACGATACGAACAGAACAGACTGCGCCATCAAGCGCAGAACAATGTTCTGCTAGTGTTAAGTTGTTTAATTGTAATATGTGCGTTTTGTTTAATAAACAGTATGTAATATTAAATTATTAAAGTAAATAACTGCGTTTTGTTAAAGAAGATGAAGAAACGGGAAGGCCAATTGGTGTCAGAGTAAGATACGAATCCACTCTAGGAATTGGGTTGGGCAGAGGCAGAGCAGCGCTGACATTACGGTGCGCTAAAGTTGGCGTGAAAAATAAGCACACGTACAGTAGCAGCTTTCAACGGAGAGAAGCAGCGCGCTTAGCAAACATTTTTGCGAAAAGCAGCGCGTGCACACAAAATTTAAAAGCAGCCGATTTGCAAGCGTGGAAAATCATCAAATTTTCGGCAAGCCAGCCAGCCAGGGAAAATTAAAGCAACGATAGTGGTACATACGCACGTAAGTAAAGTGTATTGTGTGGCCATAAAGACGGTGTGTTTTACCGCTTTGCCGAGGTGGGTAAAAATTTGTGCTTGCGGTACAGTAAACCGCTAAGCGACGACGCCGTCGGCATCAACCGAAATTGCGGTAGTTCACAGCAGCGAAGTCAGGGCAGCGGAGGGCGAGTTTAAAGCATCGGCGCGCTAGTTAAAGCACCGGCGCTAATTCAGAGCAGCGACGCGCTAGTTCAGAGCAGCGAAGCGGTACCTCAAATCAGCGAAACGATACGTCTAACGGCACCACTTGCCTTGACAAACATAAAGCCTTGTACAGTACATTTTTATAAAAAGAAGGAATACTACAAAAACCAAAGGACGGTGGCGTGGGAGGCAGCAAGCAATATTAGAGTGACACGCTTATTGCAGAATAAGTAAAAATGAAATTACATTAGAGTGTTAGTTTTCACAATTTTTATGCGTTTGCTTTAACCTTTGTTCTATGCACAGGTGAATTGTTTGAGTAATTTTAAAAGCAAAATATAGAAAGTTTAATTATCAGCGGTCCTTTTAAATTATTTTAAATTTAACATAATTGTTAATTATTGGTATCATTCGAGCTTGTTATGTAAATTATTTTAAGTAAGAGCGTAATTGGAACTGAATTTTACAAATTGGACCGTCAGAATTTTTGTTAGACCGTGACTAATTAGAAGACTTTGTGAGTTGCAGTGATTTCAAGTGTCAGACAAAGGATGCCTTTAGAGGTAAATTTAAATGTTTAGTGTTAAATTAAGGAAGGTGAAACTAATGTCATTAAACATTATTTCGCCAAGTTAGTTGACTGTGAGTTGAGAATTATTTTATTCAAAGAGTATTTTCTTAAAGTGAAAGATAGTAGAAAAAAGGAGTTAAGACGTTATGATGGGCGCGTAGAAATTTTAATCGTTTTATGAGAGGTGAGGTGAAACGGTACTGGTTTGGTAATTGCCAACAAAGTTTCGAAACATAGTAGGTTGATTATCATGGTCAGGTTAAGGTGGTGCAGTCAGTGTAGCAGCGGAAAGAGATCAGTGAAGATGCAATAGCTTGCGGCTGGAGGACCGTGGATAAAAGCTCGTAGGTTGGTGCGGTAAGGCACGGAGAGGAATGGGTTGCGGCTGGAGGGCCGGGGAAATAATCTCGTGTGAGCACATCGAGGTGCGGAAGGCGTTAGCGGTAGTGTACATAGAGGACGTGAGCGGGCGTCCGGTGTAACTGGTAGGCTCGGTGAGATGTTGCGGACTATGGTAAAAGTGGACAACGAGAGTGTGAGCGTGCATTCTGTTGCTACTAGCGAGCCATAATTGAAGTTTTATGTCTGGTGGTAGGCATAGAGGAGGCACTAAAGTTAGAAGCTAATTCTCTTGAGCTACAGTAGGACTGCAGTTGACAAGATGCAGAGGAGTGATAAATTTTTATGACCTTTTGAGACCTAGTACGAGTGAAGAGTATAAACAGATTGGTAATTCCCTACAAGGATGAAGCCAATGTCGATTGAAGATAAAGAAGTTTTTGGATGACTGATTACAAAAATATATATAAGGTTTTGTTGAAAGCTAGATGAAGGATCAGAAACGCCATTAAGCAAATGATGAGGAAGAATGAGAAGGGCTGAAATAGAGAAAATCACAAAATATTTAAAACTAAAATAAGAGTAGTGTTTTTTATTCGGGGCCAAATGAAACTCAGGAAGGCCGAATGTGGGATTAGTTTACGGACAGTACTTACGATGCTAGGACAAATTGGCCATTCAGAGTTAGTAACATAGAAATGCAGCCCTACATAACGAATAGAGGAATCTAGCTTATCGAAAAGGCTATAGAGAAGAGAACGATACGAACAGAACAGACTGGACATTGCATTGTCAGCCGCCATCAAGCGCAGAAAAATGTTCTGCTAGTGCTAAGTTGTTTAATTGTAATATGTGCGTTTTGTTAAATAAACAGTATGTAATATTAAATTATTAAACTAAATAACCGCGTTTTGTTAAAGAAGATGAAGAAACGGGAAGGCCATTCCTACATGTATGTACTTATGGACAGCGATGTTTTCATGTATGTACATATGTTTGAATGGTTAAATATATATTTGTATGTACGTACATATGTTTGTGTATATGTATATATGCACATATGTAGTACAAACGAAAACAAATCTAATAAGCTGCTCGTTGATATAAATGGGAACTCTACTGATTGTTTGTTGTACATTTGTTCATGTTTGTCATTGTGCGTGTAATTTTCTAGAGTAGTTTTGTGCTCTCGCTATCTCCTTGTATTAACTCGTCCTTCGTTGGTATACTCTGATGAACATATGTGAGGATGATAGCAAGGCCAACTTATATAAGGTAGTGTTACAGGAGCAGTTGAAATTTTCGCCCGATGTTTCTTAAAGAAAGAGATAAACGTAGCGACCGTTGATTCAACTTGGTGTTGTTTTGGTCAAGATTGCACCGTTTGTGGGCCTGTTGAAGGAATTTATGTCTTGGTTGTATGAAAGATCAAAAAATTTAGATTTTCTGGCAAGTTGTACAACTTATCGCTACATTAATGGCCATGTTGTACAAACTCATTTAATTTGCGTTTATTTTGTACACTAAATAACCGAAAATGGATAACTCAGCCGAAGTAGGTACGTGCTTTCGTTGAATTTTATAAATGTAAACCGAAACTATGAAATTGTAAAAATGAGATTTTACAATGAGAATGTTCGCTAAATTGCAATGTCCAAATTGATTGCGGATTGATTTGGACCAACGTTTTTGGCTTACATTATGTCAAAAGGATGTGTTTGTTGTAATTCATTCTGTCATTTACTAGCATTATGCGTAGGCCAATTCATGAAATCATTTCATGCATTTGAGTAGAAACAGTAGTTTTTACCAAGGAATGAAACCGATTCAAAATAACGTTCCGGTTTGGGTTTCGGTTTTGCCAAGTGTTTCGGTTTCGGTTTTGGTTTCGTTCTTCAAAATTTATTTCGGTTTTGGTTTCGGTTTCGTTCCGGTTTCGGTTTTACACAGAAATTTTGTTGATATTATTTAAATCACAATGTCTTAAACGTTGAGGTAAGAAAATCGAAAATTAAAGTTCACTGATAATATCAACACTAGGTTCTTTCCCTAACAATCCGGACCGGATTTGGTAATTAGAGAATAAGAGAAACATTTTCTTTCAAAAATGGAACAAAATTTAGAAGTACGGAAACGCAAAAACACACATTTCGTGCCCACAAGTCGAGAAACAGCTGATTCACGATGTTCTTGTTTTTGTCACTTATACCATGTTCTGACCGACATCGGAAACATGTTTTCGTTGCTAAAACTGGTTTTCGACCTAAAACTTGTGTTTTCGTCCATATAAAATCTGTTAAACGAAAACCAGTTTTCGCTGAAAACTACTTGAAAACTCACTTTCCACTCGTTCTAATCGGTGTCTTAAGTAGTTTTTTTCGATTATTTATCGAAGTGGAAGTCATATTTTATTGTTAATTGCCTGGCCAAAGTAAAATAAGAATGAAAGTTAAAGGTTGTAAATGAAAAAAAAATGAAGGAAAATGTTTTGGTTGTCGGTCAGAACATGGTATTAAATGCTAACACTTGGAAATTGAATTTTGGTTTCACAAATTTGATTTTAAGTACATAGATTGAAAATACATCAACAGGCCATTCACTTTTCCTTAAGAGCACCAAGTAAATGCAGGCAACATGTAAACACAATACAGCTGATATGCACTTTGACACTTTATCCATTTTTACTCGGAGAAAATTTCGGGCTGTTTCGGGCAGGAAGAAGAATACACTTACGATCGAATACGCTCGAATTTTCGCTCTCTATTACCCATTTTGTTGAGTACAGGAATGATTTCTGGGCTATTTTGGGCACTCGCGGGATCTCGCATTGCGTACGGGAAAGAAACTACTTAAATATAATTAATCGATTATCGATTCACAACAACAAAGTCATCAGTAGATTTTTGCGAAAAGTTACCTTGCCATACTTATTTACTACTTAACAAGAATTTTAGCAAAATGTTGCTGATTTTGGTTAAATAAATCATTTATTTCAAAGAAATTTGTATTTATTATTTTTGTAAATTTCTGGAAACCGATTGAAACCTGTGATTGAAATGGTTTCGGTATCGTTCCTTTTCAGGTCAAGATAACGGGTACGGTTTCGGTTTCGGTTTTGAAAAACGAAACGGTTTTAAACGGTTACGGTTTCGGTTTGGGTTTCGGTTTCATTCCTTGGTTTTTACTCAGACCGATGAAAAGATTTCGTGAATTGGGCTACGCATACATGTGTTACTTATGCTTTTAATTTATAAGGTAATTTTATGTTTTTATACTCTTGCTACCACATGAATATATGAATTCGTGATAAGAATATATGAATTCGCCTTGGAACATAGAAAGCGAGTAAGAAAAGTGCCGAACAAAGGAATTTGTCTTCTTTCAACTTAAATAAATGCATTTTGCAAACAAAAGTGCGTACGTTACTTAGTGCCTTGGTAATGGCGAATTCGTAAGGATCTATTGGTTACATTATAAACATTTTCATTTATTTGTTAAACATACAATTACTTCCATTACAACCCGGTCCTGTGGATGCTAGAAGCGCGAATTCATATAAGGTGGTGTTACAGGAAAATGAATAAATAAATTATATGTATATCTGAAAATGAATAAGATGAAATGAAATTATTGTTTGATTTCTGACCAAACCTATGTATGTTACTCAATCGCCTAATGGTTTGCCGAACCGTAAACATATGTTTACACATCCAATTTCGTTAGTAGGTACCTGGTACTCACGCCTTTTTTAAGAAGTTTCACTTCTATAAAGTGTACGGTGTTACACACGCATTTTTATTTTTTTATAAATCAATAACATATTTTTAATATAATTTTTTTTTTATACGACATTTGCAAAATATTGCCTATTGGCACCAGGAATCATTTTTTGCTCTCCTGAAAAGTTATAAAAAAAAACACACAACTGTTTTTGTTGGCGCAGCAACGATATGTATCCACAAAGTACTTTCCTGTTTTTAGGATATGGCTTTCAATTTTGGTATGCCGGGTATCTGATAGAATACTAGCCGAACATATAAAAAGTGCATTTTACACTGATGTTGACGATATGAGGCTTTTGCGTTTTTGGGAGGTACTCACCAGCCTTTAAGTATTGAAAAAAAACTTACCTTAAACAGAATTTTATAGTAGCCAATATCTTCAAAAGATAATTTAAGCGAGCTGGAAATAATTTCTTCTATGTTATCCGGCCCTTGGACAGAAGAGGATAACAATCCAGTAACGACTGAGGAAGTATAATAGTTATAAACCAAAACGGAAAAAACGAATACTGAAAAAAGTAGTATTCTTATTGGTTGCCATCTTGAAATTGGATTCATACCCTGCTGAGAAAACGCGGCAATCAAAATTAATAGCATATTCATTAAGCTGGTGTGATCCCTTGGCTATGTTTTTTTTTGAATTTGGTACTTAAATAATTTTATTTTACGCCGAGTATATAATGAATCCAAATCAAACTGTTGCCAAAATTGTTTGTGTAGTAAATGTTTTCTTTTTTTCTGTCGTATTTTTATGCTATCTAAAAGCCAAAATATTAAGGTTATTGTTATGATAGACCATGCCAAAACAATCCAAACATGTCTTTGAAATGGTAACAGAAAGCTTTGAGCGTCGACGTGGATACTTAAGGTCGGTACAAAGCGATATAAAAATGCAGTTTCAAATTTCCAGCCTTGGTGTATAATGTCAAACTCCGCGAAGCGATTAATTCGATTAAATACTCCTGTTGCCCCTATGTCAGCTTCATTCCGAGCCATAATGCCTAGAAATCCAAGCCTAAACGTTGTATTATTCAAATGTCCTGCCCAGCCCCTTGCAACACGAAATTCGATGGTGAAGTTGATGTACTCTTTTAAAATTTGAACGAGCTCGAAATAATATTTTGTAAAAGCGGAAATACCTATATGCTTTGCAGGTTCGGATAGTAGTACACTTACTTCAGCGGTGCTTGTTACATTATCTATGTCAATCTGTGCGGAATAAATAAGAAAACAAAACTATTACAAACAATATTTAATTCGGTTTATTACTATTTATTTATTTGTTTATTCAGTCTACAAGTTATACCTATAGACTATTTCTAATTAAAAACAGTAAATAAATTTAATTTAAATTTAGATAAAGTGACAGTAAAATCTATTTGGTGCGCATAATTGTTACTTTTTTGTAACTCATTTATTTTATTGCGCTTTGTTTTTTTAACAATAAGCAATACTTGAATCTGAAACACTAAATAAAAAAATAATCATAATACTAGAGACTTAAATACTAAATAAGAAAATAATCATGTATGGAGTACACCCAGTTTCGCAACCATATGCTATTCCCAGCTATTCAATGTTATTAGTAGGGCCACCAAAAATATGCTCGAGCATGTCTTTTTATACTTTATCACAAAATACATAAAAAGGAAATGGTAATTGTAAAGATATAAGCGTTTTAGCCATATTTGTTAGAGCATATTTCGGCATGTTTCGTAATGAATGCATTTTTTTAATTTTTTAGAAATAAATGCTAAATTTAGTGCATATTCAAAAAAAAATCACTTTTTTTAATTGTAGGGCCTATGTTAATTAATAGAAACGTACTCTGGATGGTAAATTTTTGACCACTGTGAGGCTTGTGTGGTGTATTTCGCTATTAGCAAAAATAAGCAAGTGGAAATCAGAGTTGCATCCAGATAAAATTGCCACTTTTTCCTCCACTTTTAAGAAATTTCTGAGGACAACATTGCGAGCACTTATGCGGGGTTATAAAGAATGTTGAATTAAAAATTTTTATTAAGAGAGCTGAAGAAAAATTAAACGCTGTACAAGTTTTAACTGGTAGCAATTAGCTAAAATCAGTTTTTAGCAAAAAACACGGCTTTGATGTATTAAAAAGTATTGTAGGCCAGATTGAATCCGATAATTCAATTCATCCGAGTGAAAAATATATAGTGACTGAAATTTCTGCGTTTAAGTTCGTGCCTTCCCCATGTTTCAGAATATCTTCCGCGATAACAGGCAATCATTTCTTTTTTAAAATGTATCCGAATATTTTGTTATTTATTGCAACAAAAATATTTAAGTTAAATTTGCATTTTTATTTCTATACATATGTAAGTAAATACGCTCTGAATGTGTAATATTTTACTTTTACCAGTGTTTTTGTACATTTCTGAATAAAATCCAATAGATTTTTACATAAGAAAAATTGAGCTATTTATTGAAGTGAAACTTCTTAGGCGGCGGTATCGCAAAAATGGAGAGCGAAATTTTTAAAGCTGAAAACGTTACATGAGTGAGAAGGAAGATGTAGGTAGTATAGGGAAGGGGAAAAAAGAAATAAAGCGACGCATGACGGGTACGAGTACCTACATATGTATACGTTTGAATGCACGTATGTATGTATACATATATATGTATGTATGAACGAACTCATTGCGCATTTCAGCTCTGCCGCTACCAAGCAATATATGTATAAATGATGCAAGCGTGCTTCGCGTAACTACATTCATTCGCAAGAATGATAGAATACAAAATTGCGCCGATTGTAGCAGAATTCGTGAGAGTTAGGCTTTCTGCACATTGGTCGTCCAATCAAAGTTGCTTCTTCGTCACAATCATGATGCAACGATTACATGACGACTACACTTTCGCACACTCGGCCGTGATATTTTAACTCATTTGGCGTCTAAAAATTCACTTGGAGCAGTTATTTTCTGTGTTTCTGGTTGATATTTTCGCGAAATATTTGCAAAAACCTGCAATTTTTAAAATATAGACTGTGCTGCAACAATTCTAGACATAATTTTTCAGTAATATCTCTTCTTTTCTTTTCCTGAAATGTGTTTTGTGCGTGCACACAGAGACTTTTTAAAATTTCGTCATATTTTATAGTTAAAACGCTCACATTTATTGATTTTTAATGCAGTTATCCACTTTTTAATAATTTCCACAGATTTTATGCAAAAAATACGAATTTTTATGCAATTTTAATACAAATATTAACTTTGTCACTAATTTTTCCCCATAAAATGTAAACAAACAATGCGCGCACACCGATTAGCAAATGACAGTGCCGTACTTATCCGTTTCTGCATCTTCTACGATTTGCCGATAACGAAAAGTGTGCAGATCTCCTTTGAAATGCATATGCTCGTCGAGACCATAACGCAGCTATGATTGGACGAAAAGTGTGCAGATAGCCTAATTTTGGCCTGACGTCATCGTAGAGTTGACAACTGAGAGCGGCGAGAATAAGGGCGATTAGTGATGTGCTGAATTGTCGGTACCCAATACTCGGAACCCATCTAACCAGTTAGCGATAACTTTCGGATCGATATCGCACTTCTTGGCGTACAAATATTTCATATCATGCGTCAACAAAACCGATACCGATTCAAAAATTGACGCTAACTGGTTATAGAATCTGCCCCTAGGCCTATAAAAATGATATCGTCCGATTCAGCTGGAACAAAAACGCTTCAAACAAGTAAGAGTTTCTCTGCGTTATGGCCTCGAACTGACATATATACATCTTTCATTTGAATCAGTATTAAAAGCTCTATTGGCTCCTACATTGGGTTTTGATAGGCGAGTCTCCCCTGAGCCGTTTCTCCATATCTTTGGCCTGTGTGCGCTTTTATTCGAAATTTAAATGTTTCGGTACCGAGTATCGAGAGAATTGGAAACTTAAAAGTATTGACTCGGCACATCACTATTGCTATCATCTCGACTGTGACGTCAGCAAAACAGCTGATTCTGTCAAATTCACTGAGATCCGATTAGCGGTGTTGCGATCGGCGCCACCTTCTGTATTCTCTCCACCGTGATTCATTCGTACATGTGTACATATGTTTGTATGGATATATTTATGATGAAGCAAACGGGCTTCGTTGATGTTTTTTTTTTTTTTACGAGGAGGAAGCATCGAAAGCCTAACCCCGTCAGTGTGAGACTTTAACCCAAACTAAACCTCCTACCGTCATGTACCGTTCCCCTCCCGGTACCACCGTCAAGTATTTCGTCGGGAGGTGGGTTGAGCACGAAGCTTTACGTTCGTTGCAGTCCTGATGCAGTCCGTTGAAAGTTGCATCAACTTGGAGCCGTCCTTTGTCTTCGAAAAAGCAACCACCCTTGTCGGGTCCATGCGTCCCCGCCCGCCATGTTTCGTCCGTCTATTATGTAACGCCTCTGCTTATCTTCATGCCTCAGCAGCTAGTGCCTCGACCAAATATCGCGCCTGGTGGTAGATATTTCATGTGGGCGTAGTTATGTGTCGTCCATTTCGACGCTGCTCATCTCTTCTCAGATGGGTCAAAATGTGCGTGACTGCATTATTCACCGCTTCCCATTTTCCAACGGATTCTATCATGTGAACTACCATGTTTTTAGGTGTGGGGTGTTCTTCAAATACAGAGCGAATGTGGTTTCTATCCAGATCGAATCTCGGGCAGTGAAACAAAACATGTTCGACGTCTTCGATAACGCCATCACCACACGCTTCGCAATGGTCAAGCTCTTCGTGTTTGAAGCGTTTCAGGTACGATCTAAAGCAGCCGTGGCCGGTGAGCATCTGGGTTAAATGGAAGTTAACTTCGTCGTGCGGGCGGGAGATCCATTTTTCGATGTTTGGTATTAGTCGTTGTGTCCAGCGTCCGTTGGACGATTCGTCCCATTTCTTCTGCCACATCTCTAGCGTGTGTTTACGGGCTAGTGCTTTCCTAGCAGGAAGTGTTAGATTGCTAGGTGTATTCATTGACAGTTCTTTCGCCAGAAGCTGTATTGGGTTTCGTTGATGTACTGATGGGCATATGTATATACTTATGCACAGCAAGCTTTCATGTATGTACATATGTTTGAATGGTTAAATATATATTTGTATGTATGTACATATATTTGTGTATGTACATATGTTTGTGTACATGTATATATGCACATATGTAGTACAAACGAAAAAAATCAAATAAGCTGCTCGTTGATATAAATGCGAACTGTACTGATTGTCAAAAATTATGTGTTGGTTGTACATTTGTTCATGTTTGTCATTGTGCGTGTAATTTTCTAGAGTAGTTTTGTGCTCTCGCTATATCCTTGTATTAACTCGTCCTTCGTTGGTACACTCTGATGAACATATGTGAGGCTGATAGCAAGGCCAACTTATATAAGGTAGTGTTACAGGAGCAGTTGAAATTTTCGCCCGATGTTTCTTAAAGAAAGCCATAAACGTAGCGCCCGTTGGTTCAACTTGGTGTTGTTTTGCTCTAGATTGCACCGTTTGTGGGCCTGTTGAATGAATTTATGTCTTGGTTGATTGAAAGATCAAAAAATTTTGATTTTCTGACAAGTTGTACAACTTATCGCTACATTAATGGCCATGTTGCACAAACTCATTTAATTTGCGTTTATTTTGGACACTAAATAACCGAAAATGGATAACTCAGCCGAAATAGGTACGTGCTTTCGTTGAATTTTATAAGTGTAAGCCGAAACTATGAAATTGTAGAAATGAGATTGCCCGCAAAGTTGCAATGTTTGTGGGCAAAACGGCCAAATTGATTGCGGATTGATTTGAACCAACGCTTTCGGCTTGCATTATGTCAAGTTTATGCACTTAGTTTTTACTCAGATCGATGAAATGATTTCGTGAATTGGACTACGCATACACTTGATACTGATGCTTTTAATGTATAAGGTAATTTTATGTTTTTAAACTCTTGCTACCACATGAATATATGATTTCGTGATAAGAATATATGAATTCGTCTTGGTAGATAGAAAGCGAGTAAGAATAAATGCCGAACAAAGGAACTTGTCTTCTTTCAACTTAAATAAATGCATTTTGCAAAAAAAATGCGTACGTTACTTAGTGGCTTGGTAATGGCGAATTCGTAAGGATCTATTGGTTACATTATAAACATTTTCATTTATTTGTTAAACATACAATTACTTCCATTACAACCCGGTCCTATGGATGGTAGAAGCGCGAATTCATATGTATAAGGTGGTGTTACCGGAAAATGAAGATGAAATGAAATTATTGTTTGATTTCTAACCGAACCTATGTATGTAATCAATCGCCTAATGGTTTGCCGATCCGTAAACATATGTTTTTACATAAAATATCGTGAGTAGGTACCTGGTACTCACACCTTTTTTAAGAAGTTTCACTTCTATCATGTGTACGGTGTTACACACGCTTTTTTTTAATGCATATTTTAAGCACGTTTCGTTCGTGCATATTTGATGCACATTTCTTATTTTATCGTGCATATTTTACGCGATTAAAATCATGTTTTTACGGCATATTTTTGTTGGCCCTACTTATTAGAGATCTAATATTGATTTTCTTTTATGTCGCTGGAATGATATTGTATGTGAAGTGAGTGTAGAAATAAAAGGACTTGGGTGATTATGCATTTTTTGTTGGTGCGCAAAGGTGTGATTTTTAATTTTGGAAGGAACAGTAGAGATTTTAAAGTCACGATGTATTTGGTTGTTTGTGACATAGAGCGGAGCGTTCACAATCACTCTAAGGGCTTTTGATTGGAATCTTTGGAATATTTCTATATTGGAGGTTGCTGCAGAGCCCCATAATTGTACTTCGTATGTCCATTCTGGTTTTAAAACAGATGAATATAGTAAGAGCTTACTCTCGAGTGAGACTTGAGATTTCGGGTTCAGTAGCCTATGTAAATTTTTGAGCTTCATTTTCAGTGCTTTGCGTTTAAGTTTTCCACGTAAGCTTGCAGTGGAGGGGCATGCCTAAGTATGTTGTCGCATCACGCTGTGGAAAACCCACGTTATTGAGTTTTACGGGCGGGAATGTTTTACGTTTAAGGGAAACTTTTTTCCCATTTGGCTCAATCTTTTCTAATAATCTTTCAGCCATTGTGTTTTTGTTTCGGCCATTTTGGAGTTTAAGCGAAGAGAGTTGTAGAAGGGTGTCCATTGTGAGAATTGCAGTATCGTCTGCAAATGTGCCAACAACTGCTCCTCCTTGTTCTTCTTCTTATTTGGCTCTGTAAAAGCCTCAGCGATTTTGGCCGAGTTCAGCAAAGCACGCCAGTTCTCTACCAACTGACCGCAATTGAAAACGCCAAGTGAAGCAAAGTCCTTCTACACCTGATCTTTCCATCGCAGTGGAGGCCTCCCACTTACTCTGCTACCACCAGTGGGTTCCGAGTTGAATACTATCAGAGCTGAATCCTCGCTGTCCATTCGAATCAAATGGCCAAGCCAGCGGAGCCGCTGTATTTTCATTCGCTGCATAATGTCCATGTCGTTGTAAAGCTCATACAGCTCAGCGTTCCATCGAAAAATCTTTCTCTCGAATACTCCAAGAGCCGCCTCATCGGATGTTGTCATTGTCCATGCTTCTGCGCCATATACCAGCACGGGCATGATGACTCTTATAGAGTGTGGTTTTCGTACGAGGAGAGAGGACTTTAATCCTGAATTGCCTACTCAGTCCAAAGTAGCAAGTAAACAAAGTTCTCTACTTTCTCGAAATTGTAACTGTCAACAATGACGTGGTTGCCGAGGCGCGAATGTGCTAACTGTTTGTTTGATGACAAGAGATACTTCGCCTTGTCCTTGTTTACCACCACACCCATTCGCTTTTCTTCTTATCCAACTTGGAAAAGGCAGAACAGACTTCGTGGTGTTTGTCACCGATGATGTCGATGTCATCGGCATAAGCGGTTCAATTCTGCAGCTCTTATTATCTTCTTCAACATCAGATTAA
Source organism: Rhagoletis pomonella (assembly GCF_013731165.1). Taxonomy (NCBI): domain Eukaryota; kingdom Metazoa; phylum Arthropoda; class Insecta; order Diptera; family Tephritidae; genus Rhagoletis; species Rhagoletis pomonella. The sequence continues at coordinate 504,415 of NW_023458578.1, forward strand.
AGAAGTCACATGGAAGGGAGTCGCCCTGTCTGAATTCCGTTTGGTGGCGAACGGCTCGGATAGGTCTTTCCCATTTCTGAGGGAGCTGGTGGTATTGCTCAACGTCATTTTACGCAGCCGTGTGAGTTTAGAGAGGATGCCAAATTCAGACATAGCGGCGTACAGGTAACTCTTTTTAGTTCTGTCGAAAGCGTCTTTAAAGTCGACAAATAGGTAATGACTTTAGATCCTTTCCTCGTCTTTTCGTAGGGTCTTTTTCAAGATTTGGGGTATTGTGAATACCTGCTCTATGCTGGATCTTCCAGGTCTAGAGCCACACGGATAAGGCCCAATCAGTTCATTGACGGTGGACTTCAATCTTTCACACAATACGCTCGATAAGACCTTGTAATCTATGCTTAAAAGGCTGATCCCGCGGTAGTTGGCGCGGATGGTGGGGTCTCCTTTCTTGTGGATTGGGCACAGCACACTTAAATTCCAGTCGTCGGGCATGCGTTCATCTGACCATATTCTGCACAAGAGTTGATGCATGCACCTTATCAACTCCTCGCCGCCGTACTTGAGTAGCTCAGCTGGCAGGCTGTCAGTTCCAGCAACTTTGTTGTTTTTCAGCCGCGTTATTGCTACTCGTACCTCGTCATAGTCAGGCGGTGGAACGTCGACTCCGTCATCCTCTCCTGCAGGCTCGGGTTCTTCGTCTCCACAACTTTCCATGCTGCTACCATTTAGTAGGGCGCAAAAGTGTTCCCTCCATAATTTAGTTATGCTCTGGACATCGGTTACTAGGTCACCATTGTTGTTCTTACAGGAGTACGCCCTGGTCTTGAAACCTTCCGTAAGTCGCCTAACTCTCTGGTAAAATTTCCTGGCATTTTTTCTGTCGGCCAGCATTTCAAGCTCTTCGCACTGACGTACTTCAGCCTCTCTCTTCTTATTGCGGCAAATACGTCGCGCTTCCCTTTTCATATCCCTATAGCGGTCCCATATAGCGCGCGTTGCACCCGGTCGCAGCGTGGCCCTGTAGGCGGCATCGTTTTTCTCTGCAGCTTCCTGACCGTACCAGTTGTTCTTTCGGGCTCGCTGAAATCTGACTACTTCTTCGGCGGCGGTTCTTAATGAGTGAGAAATGTGGTTCCACTGCTTGCATATGTCGGTTTATTGAAAAGTGCTCTCTGAGAGCAGGTGTAAGAGTCGAGTACGACTGTCTGTTGTAATTGTAGCTTTTCGAATTTGAGCTTGATTTGCAATTGCTCTTTCGGGCGGTGGTAAATCATATGTGAATAGCAGGTAAAGATGAGACCCATCATACGGCCTTGAGGTACTCCAGCTGAACCTTCGTAGAGTTCAGACTGCTCCTCGCCTTGCTTTCTTTGAGAGAGGACTTTATAAAGATATAGTAGTTGATCGGGAGGGACTCTTTATTTTTTAAAGTAAGCCGTCATGACATACTCGATTGAAAGCTTGAGATATATCGAGGAATGCAGCTATACAATACTTTTTGTGTTTGAATACAGTGTGAATGCAGTTTAAAGGCCCTTGAACTTGTTCGATTGTGCTGTGTTGTTTTCTGAAACCGAATTGGTGATAAGGGATAATCTTTTTTTGTTATATTACTGGCATCAATCTTTTTAGAAAAAGCGTTACCAGAATTTTAGAGGCGATCGGTAGCAAACTGATTGGGCGGTACGACTCAACTTTGTCTGGACTTTTTCCTGGTTTAGGAATCATTTTTACCTGTGAAACTTTCTATTGAGGTGGAACGAAACCATATGAGAGAATTGCGTAATAAATATAAGTCAGGAAAGTGATTCCTTTTTCCGTGAGCTGTTTTAATTTTTCTCCAGTGATTAGATCGTAACCAGGAGCTTTCTAAGCTTTGAGCTTTTTGATCGCTTCCATAAGCTCAGCTTTTGAGAATTCTTTTATGGATGGGTGCATTTGGTAGGGTTGTTTGAGAGCCTGTCTTACTTCTTGTGCAGTACTGGGAGAGGGTTCAATTTCATGCGGAACAAACACATTTTTTAGGTGGCGTGCAAATGTTCTTGCTTTTTCGAGATCACTTTTAGCCCATTAGTTGTTTTACATTCTGATGGCGGGTTGTGCCAGAGTTGGACTCTTTGATTTTTCTGCTGCTTTCCAGAGAGAATAATCGCTGGCAGGTGTTGCATCCAAATTACTGAGATAATAATGAAGTTGGGAATTGCGTTCTTTATACAAGAGTTCTTTGAGCTCTCTCGTTAGCGTATTAAATCTTGTTTTGTCTTCGGCAGGTCTAGTCTGCTGCAACTTCTCTCTAGCCAAGCGATTTTTGGTCAGCTTTTCTTTTACAAGAGAAGAGATTATTGTCACCGTGATTTGATTTGAATGGGCGTTGATCTTAAAGCAGATTGTTGGATGCAGTTATTGAAATGTTCAACAGCTGAAATGATATTTTCGCTAGATTTAAGCGAGTGTTTCAAATATAATTTTGAAGATGTTAAGCTTTGGAAGAGATTCCAGTCAGTTCTGTTGTTTTGAAGGCAACATTAAGTTGAGTCAACAAGATTATTGCTTAGAGTGACCATTACGGGAAAATTATCAGAAGATAAATCGAAACAGGGATTACATATCATTTCTTTATCTGCACAATTAAACACGCAAAAGTTTATTAATTATATATATATTTTTTTTTTGTATCGGTTGGCCAATACGCTTGGGAGCCTGAGGAGGCTGGTTACTTAGACGTATACTTCTAACAATTTGGTTTTTGTAGCCATAATTAATTCTAGTGAGACGTTTCGACAAGCAAACCAAACGGTTATGCCTTAATTCACGTGATGAAGTGTTAAAATTCGAAAGACTATATAATTCATCAAAATCAATTTTATGATTCATTCAGTTCTAAACAACTATCAGTAAGTAAGAAGTAAGTTCTCCGGTCTTGTAAATATTGTAAGCCAAGAAGTTTTCGTCTTCGAATGTAGGGCGGCAAACCGCAGGGCCAATTAAGCTTAAATAAAGCCATTTTGGTAAAAGTTCTTTGAACTCTTTTAATTTAATTAATACAACAATAGTCAAGGTGGCTCCTTGAAAATTAGTTGTATAGAGATTTTAATGTGCAGGGATCCTTGAATTCTTTCGAATTTCTTCTAATGAATCCCATCATAGAGAATGCTTTAGAAACAATATAGACAACATGTTTATTAAAAGTTAACTTCGTGTAAAACATCAAGCCAAGATCCTTAATTTTAACAGTGCGACGCATGTTAGTAGTCATATCTAATATGATTGAAAGTTTTGGAGTATGAAACCAAATTAAATTTTTTTTGTGTTAAGGAACAAATGATTAACGGTACACCACTGCTGAAACACAATAAGACCAGATTGCAGATTATGGAAATCAGTTAAATTACGTATCGGCAGATAGACTTTTTCATCATCTGCGAACAGTAAGTATTTAGCAAATTTGAAGTTTTGAGGTAAACTACATATGAACAGTATAAGCAGCAGTGGTCCACAGTGAGTTCCCTGCGGTATTCCAGACCATACATTAATGGCAGTGTCAAATTTTGTAGGACCTGTTTTAACCAAAAGCTCCCGCCCGACTAAAAACTTTTGAAAAATTTCAAAAGTGTTCCTCTAATCCCATGATGGTTGAAATTGTCAAAAGCTTTAGATAAGTCGGTATATACGACATCCAGTTGATAACTTTGCTCGAGAGCCTTACCAATTTGATTCGTAATAGTTACAATATTAGTGCATGTGGGTCTACCAGAAAGAAACCCGTATTGAAATCAGTTAGAGACATCTTTAGCATGTTGAAACAGTTTAATATTTAAAATATTATCAAATATTCTAGCGAATGTGCTTTGTTTAACTATTGGCCTATGGTTGATAATGTTGTTGCGATCACCATGTTTAACGGAAATGTTAAATAATAATGGTTGATAATGTTGTTACGATCACCCTGTTTAAGGCAAATGTTAAATAGCGAGGAAAAAGGATGACAAAGAATATTAGAAATCATATTCAAAAATACTGGAGAAAAGCCTTCCAGGTCACGACTAGAGCTGGATTTTAGGTTGGAGATTGCCAGATATACGACATCAGAAGACATTTTAAAGTTAGTTATTGAATAAGAATTCACTGCTGGATCAAATAAAGCAGAACGTGTGTCGGAGATCTCATTGAAGTTTACTTGAAAGATTTTCGGGAATAAATTGCAAGTTTCCAAAGTATTATCAGACTAGCTGACCCGGCGAACTTCGTCCCGCCCAAAATTAATTTTTTTATTGAAACATTTGGTCCAACGTTTTCCCCACAAGTTCAAGTTTAGTTTCGTGGTCGTCAGGAAGCATATTCTCTATTGCCGTCTTAAATAACTAAAGAAGTCGTTATGTCCGTGAAGAAGTTCTTGCGGAAACAATGATACGGTACGAAGATGAATCGTCCTTGAATCTGTATCCTTGTATCCTGTATCTTCTGTCCTTGAATCTGGAGGCAATTTCAAGATGGGGGAGTATCATTGGTCTACAGAAATCCAAAATACAATTACTTCAGACGAAATATCATAAATGTCTTTCAATTTTCATTGTAGGCATTCATCAATAATTGGCTTTATTCTGTTTAGTCACAGTAACTCAAGGACCGCAATGGTTATGATAGTAGATTTAACGGTGGTAACTTGACTACTTTGACGCCTGGTATCTTTGAATGACTTCACTTGACAATTTTTAGCAATAACTAGACTCCAGCGCAACCTATACTATTGCCACTACTCTTACCACTATCTATCTCTATTATGAGGCAAATCGGGTTAAAAAATACGATTTTTGGTAATAATTCGACTCCAGAGCCACCGTAGATCAATTTTTTTCGCCGAAATATTTCCCTTCACGTTACCAATAAATATTTTGAATATTAGCAAATCGGATCGTATATAAAATTTTTAGTGTTTTAAGTTGTGAACCTCGTTTAGGAGGAGATCACTCACAAACACACGTACCGAACAATTATATATGTATTTACAAATAGGTAAAAGTTTCAGTATGTTTGGAAGGCGCCACGCTCACTTTTCTCCATTAGTATGAGATTGATACTATTTCAATACTTCCAGAGATATGCGGTATGAAAAATTGTATGTATGGGAGAAGCCACGCTCCCTTAATATAACGAAGTTATTATTTCATCAATTTCAAAGAAATCGGTACAGTCCTTTGCAAGATCACCTCTCATAAAAATAGTTGACTTCTCTTTATATAATTGGTATGGATAATAAGTATACGTAAATAGCCACAACCCGCCTGCCTTGCGGCGCCTTAAAACACCTTTCCAACTGTAAAACAATCATTCAGTTCTATTCTATGTATATCTATAATACGTGTACCGAATTTCAAGAAAAACCATATGCACAATTTGTTTGAATAGATCAGTCCCTGGTCCACCTATCAGACAAAACGATCCTATATGTTAATCCGGGCATTAAGCTACCTATGCGCCAAATTACAAACAAATCAGACCGCAAATAAGATTTCTTCGAATAGATCGGTCCCTGGTCAACTTACCGGAAAAATTGATTTTATATGCTATTCTCGGCAAAAAGCTCCCTGCTTGCTAAATTTCAAGCAAATTGGACCATAAATAAGATTTTGTCAAATAGATGGGTCCCTGGTCAACCTACCGGAAAAAAGGATCTTATATGCTAGATTGGTCTATGGTCCACCTACCAGAAAAAATTATCTTATATGTTAATCGAGGCAAAAAGCTACCTACGTACTAAACTTGAAGCAAATCTGACCATAGATAAATTTTTTTCAAATAGATCTGTCCTGGTCCACTTACCGGAAAAATGGATCCTATACAGGGTGTCCCAGAAGTAACGTGCCAAACTTTAGGGGAAGGTAGGTGGGGAGGTGAGCTCACTGATAAACAAAAAATTTTCAGGTAAAAGTGTCACCGTTTTTGAAATATTTACATTTTTTCGAATTTAAAAAAAAATCGTGCCTTTTCATGTGTTTTCTTTAACTGCAACTACAAACCGGGCAATACTTAGTAAATTTTTTATGTAAAATACTTCCAGATAGTTGCCTCTCCATACTCAAATGCAATGTAGTTAAAATAGATTAAGGAACCATCATAAAATTAGGACAATTTCTGGATTTTTAACTTTTTGATATTTTCTTCCCCAACTTTGACTATCTCGGGTGAAAAAAAATGTACTGAGCTATAGCTTTACATTACATAAAAAAATTGCTCATTTCATAAAGATTTCAGAAAGGTGCCACACTTACTGTTTCGAATAGAAAAAAAAAGTTGTAGCCGCTTTTGTGGGTAAAGGACTGAGACACGCTAGAATATAGTCTAGGCGCTATGTAAGCATCGGGCGATACGGGTGGCAATGCATGTCTTGTCTACTCGTATCTGTGTAGACTTTTTTGACATTTGTTTTGTATACATATATATATATCCTCGCTGAAAAAAACGAAAAACGCATTCGCTATTGTACATTTTATATACTCGTTTTGTAAGCCTCATAAAAGTCGCAGTGCTCGTGCGCGAATAAAATTAAATCTTTAAGCTTGTATTGAATTATCAAATTTTATATGCGAAAGTCGCGGAAATAAGACTTTATAAACAAAATAAAACGTTCACGAGTTTTATACGTTCTTGGA
>NW_023458578.1:521064-523279 GCF_013731165.1 Rhagoletis pomonella
CGGTCGCCCAATCGACGCCACAACGTCTGCATCGCCAATCACCACACTGCCCCCACCTTTGGGTCGCCAGTACACCGACCAGCCTCCGCCGCCGCAAAATATGCCCCGCCGCCTTCGCCGATCATCTCAGTTGATCGCTTGGAGCAACCCTATTTGCCTAAGGAAAGCTTGTGTCCCGCCAATCGGCCCAGCTGTTCGCGAGATTATCTGTTACAAAAAAAGGGACTTCTCTTTATATAATTACTACAGATATCATCCCGTCATATCCAAGACTCGATGGGAAACCACTAGTTTTACGTTTATTATTAATATAAATCCAAAAATTCTTTGGATTGCCCTTGAGATTTGACTCCACAGTGGAAATGCATCGATTAAGTAAGAAATTATGCAAGCAGACGTACTCTTTCTTCAATTTAATTAGACATAAATTATTAACCTTGACATAGAGCGCAGCTCAGTTTGTCTAGACTTAATTTAACTTACCGTAAGAAATCATCAATGATTAGTTAACACGTCAACTCAAGGCAAAAGCGGAAATATTTTGTTTAAGTATTTTCCTTTTTATCTGTTTGACAGTTTACCACCTAAAATACCACATCGAAAAAATTTTTTATATGCCCTATTTTTAAATAAGATTTTTTAAATGGCATAACCTCGAATCGAACCACGAAATACAGTAAAATAAACTATTGCGGATTGTTTTGTACGAACCAATATATATAATATATAATATCCCAACGGTTTTTACCCTCCATTCCCGCCCATCCGCACGAGGGGCGCAGTCCGCATGACGTACGGAACCAATATTTTAAATTTTTGTGCCGAGTCACGATAGGCAGGAGTTTGTTAAGTGTCGGGATCTAAAACTGTTCAGCTACAGAACTAAATTCATCAGCTGATTTTATGTATTTATGTCAATAATTCACTTATTGAGAGAGGAGAGTATAGCTTTCTTAATGCTGAAAAGCGGATCTGATATATCAAACGTGCTGGAATGAGAGTTAAAATCCTGGCATAAGCAACGGAGTGGGTCGTGCAATTCAAAATTGGTTTTACAAGCTTTCAGAAATATGGGACTAAAGTGTCTTGATACGCGTGAGGGAACATTAAAGCTTACATCAGCCAGAAGAGACGGACTTGAAATTAAGCCTGTCAGTAATTTAACCATAAAAATTATACCAAGCATTTCCCTGCGACTGGCAAGTGTAGGAAGGTTAATAAGTTTTAAGCGACTCGTATAAGGTGGAAGACTATATTGCGAATCCCATCGGAAATTTCTTAAAGCAAAAAGTAGGATCATTAAAAAAAGACCAATCTAGAGAACTAAGAACTTCATTGATAGTTGAAATATTGGCTTTGGCATAGTCATGAACTATATCAAAAACAATATTATTAGAAGCAAAATCATAGAATTTAAAATTGATAATAAGAACCTTATGATGTAAGCTATTGGCGGATATTGGCGATAAGAATTCTTCACAAGTTATGTTTAGCTCATTGAATGCGAAAATCAAATCTAAAATACGACCACTGTCATTCAAACTATTATTAAATTGATTAAGTCCGTTGGAAAATAAAAAGTTACCAACTAACAGTTTAATTTCAGATTTGACATTGTTTGGTATTAAAATTTTATTATAATGTGACCAGTAAATGTTACTTAAATTAACCCATATTGTCCCATACTAAATTTTTTTTAGATTTATATGCTTTCTTCTATATACAGGGTAAAAGTAGCGTTAAAGTAAAGGAAAAAATGTGACTAAACACGGGGCGAATTCCAGATGTATTGTTAGAAGACTGTATTTGGTTAAAATATAAAATAATAAAAACATTATTTATAAGTTGTAATACATTTATTGATAATATATGCATATTCTACGTTCCAGGAGTTAGATTTTGGTAGGAAAAGTGGCAAAAACATTTCAAACATAAACTCACATCACATTTACACAGGCTACTCTTCCTATAGTTTTACATGCTTCGCCAGCACAATGACGTTTTTTTTTGCAAATTTTAATGGGTAAGTGGTGTAGTCACAAGAAGATATATGGTCCCAATGTGGAGAACCCCGAGGCTAGGTAGCATCGAGCTGTCAACTAAATACCGCACAAAGTATTTGGGAGTAGTCTGGGATAGTAAGCAGCTGCGGAAGCGCAATGTTGAGAAAAGGGAGAATAAGGCCAGTAATGCCCTTTAAGCATGTAAAAGAATG
>NW_023458578.1:523289-539260 GCF_013731165.1 Rhagoletis pomonella
AGACAAAGTGCGAGCGCGATCGTATTGGGAACTAAACTTTACAATAACAGCACTGTTTGGATGCTCAGCTGTATGTCTTGTGCGAAAAATATCGCGAAACAGCGGAGATGGCAAGTCGACGGATTTGCAGGCACAGCTGAATATATCTCTTAAACTCTCTTCTTTAGAAAAGGGCAAACCAAAAATGATAGCATCAGTTGATTCACCAGCCGCCTTCTCTTGCTTTAGCTGATTTAATTCGGCTTTGACTGTGTTAAGTTCAGCGGAGAGGCTAACAATATAAGCAGAGTCTTCCTCAAGTTTAGTGCACCTGCGCTCAACCGTATCAATACGCTGCGATACAGCCTCGAAGCTGTCTTGCAGTTTAGCAGTGAATTTTTGTTCAAGTGATGAGATCTGCTGCGACAGCTGACTGTAGAGGCCACTAATTCGCTCTTTGATCCTCTCTTCCATCAAAGAGACTTTCTCTTCTGTAGATTTCAGTGCCTTCACTACGGCGTCAGAGAGACTACCGTTACTCTCCAGTTTCTGGTGTTTTGCTGCCGCAGAATCTTTGCTAATGGTTGTTGTTGTGGGTTTTCGCTTACCAGCAAAATCCATATGTAGCAGGTGGTAGTTTTGGTTTACAAAACCAAATAAAAACACACAGGTGACTTAGCAAACGAACGAATTAATGACAACAGGAAATCCCCGCACCAGCTTCTCAAGACGTAGCGACAGAAACTTTAAATTTAAAGCGTTTATACCGGATAGAATCAAATATTTTGACGAGCACCAGAACAACATGTCTGCACAGAGCGACAGTTTCATGTGATAGCGTTTTTTTTTATAAGCAATTCTTATATATGTAAAATAGACTGCATCACTCCCCATACGGAAAAATCGGTACTGTTTTTCCATCGGAATTATAAAATCTATTATATTCTAAGACGTCCACCAAAATATTTCGGAAAAATATTAAGATTTAAGCGAGCTGGACCGATTTGAAAATACCTCCAAATAATAAAATTAGTTTCTTAAATTTTTTTTTGACAAATGACAAAAAGGTTTAAGTCTCAAATGACAAAAAGGTTTAACTTTAAAAAATTTACATAAAAATATTTTATTTATTTTTATTTATTTCATTTATTCAAACAGTCCAGGAATTCAACACAATATTCTTACCGACTATGCAATAAAACTAGTATCTATTAGTTGAAAATATATTTTAAGACTAAATTTTTCAATATCACTCCTGGTAGTGAAAGATTATTGTCTTTGAATTTATTTAACTCTCTCATAGTACGCGAAATTGCTGCATTAAGAGCATAAGTAGATTTAAATCTATACACATGAACCATGTCAATATGTCGTAAGTTTCTGGCGGTAATGTTGAGCGGAATTCCATTCAAAATCTCAGCACAATCAATCGAACCTGTTAAGACGTTTAAAACAAATGAGCAAGCCAAAAATTTTCTTCTGTGCTGTAGCAAGTGTAGGTTTAACCGAAGACAACGGGAATTGTATGAAGACAAAGGTTCATCAAAATTTAGCGAATGCAATGCAAATTTTATAAATACTTTCTGTATACGCTCGATCCTATTTATGTATATGCGTTATTTGGAAAGGCCGCCAGATGAAAGAGGCATATTCCAAACGGGACCTAACAAATGCAATATACAGTTTTTTAACCCCCGCCCAATGAAAAAATCTAAAAAGCCTCGGATGAGACCCCCTTTTTCTGATGACGACCACGGAAAACGTATAAGGGACTATGATTTAAAGGTATGCACTTGGAATATCCGGACCCTTAATGGGGAAGGTGCCTCTAGTCGGCTGCTTGATGTCCTCGGGAAGACAAAGGCTGACATCACCGCCATCCAAGAAATGATATGGGCGGGGGAAGGAAAAATAAGCGTGAAGCCTTGCGACGTCTACTACAGTTGCCACGTAAAGGAGCGCAAATTCGGTGTTGGATTCGTGGTAGCAGAGACACTCCGTCGCCGAGTACTGGCGTTTACCCCGGTGGACGAACGTCTAGCCACAATCCGCATCAAAGCTAGATTCTTCAACATCTCGCTCACCTGCGCCCATGCCCCGACGGAAGAGAAGGATGAGGCATCCAAGGATCTCTTCTATGAGCGCTTGGAACGTACATATGAGCGCTGCCACCGACACGATGTCAAAATCGTGCTTGGCGATTTTAATGCCAAGGTGGGCTAGGAAGGGATCTTTGGCGCCACTGTCGGAAAATTCAGCCTCCACGATGAAACGCCCGATAACGGACTGAGGCTTATCGACTTCGCCGGGGCCCTAAACATGGTAATATGTAGTACTAGGTTCCAGCATAAGAACATCCACCAAGCTACATGGCTGTCTCCAGATCGAAAAACGAGAAACCAAATCGATCATGTTGTGATAGACGGAAGGCATGCTTCAAGCGTTTTGGACGTACGTACACTCCGAGGGCCAAACATCGACTCGGACCACTATCTTGTTGCAGCCAAGATACGCACCCGCCTCTGTGTAGCAAAAAATGTGCGCCCAACAATGCAAGGAAAGCTTAACGTCGAAAAGCTGCAATCACAACAGACGGCCAATTTATTCGCCACTCGACTCACACACCTGCTCTCTGAGAGCACTCTTTAACAATCCGACATATGCGAGCAGTGGAACCACATTTCCCGATCATTAAGTACCGCCGCCGAAGAAGTAGTCGGATTTCAGCGAGCCCGAAAGAACAACTGGTACGATGAGAAATGTCAAGAAGCCGCAGAGAAAAAAGATGCCGCCTACAGGGCCACGCTGCGATCGGGCGCAACGCGAGCCACGTGGGACCGTTATAGGGAACTGAAGAAGGAAGCGAGACGTATTTGTCACAATAAGAAAGAGAAGCCAAAATACGTGAAAGCGAAGAGCTTGATATGCTGGCCGACAGGGTTAGGTGACTTACGGAAGGTTTCAAGACCGGGGCGAACTCCTGTAAGAACAGCAATGTCGATCTAGTGACCGATGTCCAGAATATACATAAATTGTGGAGGGAACACTTTTACAACCTACTGAATGGCAGCAGCGCTGAAAGTAGTGAAGAAGACGAACCCGAGTCCCCAGTCGATGATGATGGAGTAGCTGTCCCACCGCTTGACTATGACGAGGTACGAATAGCGATTACGCGGCTGAAAAACATGGAGCTGACGGCCTGCCAGCCGAGCTATTCAAGTACGGTGGCGAGGAGCTGATGAGGTCCATGCATCAGCTCGTATGCAGAATATGGTCAGATAAACGCATGCCCGACGACTGGAATTTAAGTGTGCTGTGCCCAATCCACAAGAAAGGCGACCCCGCCATACGCGCCAACTACCGCGGAATCAGCCTTCTGAGCATAGGTTATAAGGTCTTATCGAGTGTATTGTGCGAAAGACTGAAGCCCACCGTAAACGAGCTGATTGGACCTTATCAGTGTGGCTTTAGGCCTGGAAAATCCACCATAGATCAGGTATTCACAAAACGCCAAATCTTGAAAAAGACCTGCGAGAATAGGATCGACACACACCATCTATTTGTCGATTTCAAAGCCGCTTTCGGCAGCACGAAGAGAAGTTGCCTTTATGCCGCGAGGTCTGAATTTGGTATCCCCGCGAAACTAATACGGCTGTGTAAAATGACGTTGAGCAATACCACCAGCTCCGTCAGAATAGGGAACGACCTGTCCGAGCCGTTTGTTACCAAACGAGGTTTCATACAAGGGGACTCCCTTTCGTGTGATTTCTTTAATCTGATGTTGGAGAAGATAATAAGAGCCGCAGAACTGAACCGCTCAGGCACAATACTTTACAAGAGTGTGCAATTGCTGGCGTATGCCGACGACATCGATATTATCGGCAAAAACAAGGGCTACGTCTGTTCTGCCTTCTCGGGATTGGATAGAGAAGCAAAGCGAATATGTCTGGTGGTGAACGAGGACAAAAGGAAGTATCTCCTCTCATCACACAAAAATTCAGATCATACGCGTCTTGGCACCCACGTCACTTTTGACAGTTACAAGTTTGAAAAAGTAGACGAATTCGTTTATTTGGGAACCAGCATTAACATCGATAATAATGTCAGCCTTGAAATCCAACAGAGAATCACTCTTGCCAACAAGTGCTACTTTGGGCTGAGTAGGCAATTGAGAAGTAAAGTCCTCTCTCGTCGTACAAAGATCACACTCTATAAGTCACTCATCATGGCTGTGCTGGTGTATGGCGCGGAGGCATGGACAATGAAAGCATCTGATGAGGCGGCTCTTGGAGTTTTCGAGAGAAAGATTCTGCGAAAGATTTACGGACCTATACACATTGGTGATGGCGAATATCGCAGACGACTTAACGATGAGCTGTATGAGCTTTACAACGATATAGACATAGTGCAGCGAATTAAAATTCAGCGGCTCCGCTGGCTTGGCCATGTCGTTCGAATGTACGGAAACGCTCCTGTTTTGAAAATATTCAACGCGGGCCGGGATGCTGGTAACAGAGGAAGGCCTCCTCTACGTTAGAAAGACCAGGTGGAGAAGGACTTGGCTTCACTTGGCATTTCCAATTGGCGTCAGTTAGCACAGAAGAGAAATGACTGGCGTGCTGTTTTGGACTTGGCCAAAATCGCTTAGGCGGTTACAGCGCTAATAAAGAATACGAAGAAGAAGGGTCTGAAATGTCTGAACTATTACGACGAACAGATGCTAGCATCGCGTAACCCTTTGCAACTAAAAAATGTATATGACTAGCGAACGTAAGCTACGAGTCAAAGAAAACTCCTAAGTCTTTGATTTTATCCACAGACTTCAAATTAGAACCTGAAATATGGTAAGTCGTTGTTAAGCAATTTAGCCTTTTAGAAAATGCTACATGAAAGCATTTGTCAATGTTCAATAGAGACGGTTTTGCATACACCATGAATGAACTCTGTCAGGGTCAGATTGCAGCAAAATTGATCAACAGCGGACGATATTGCAGAGTAAATCTTTAGGTCGTCAGCATAAAGAAGAAACTTCGAATGGAAAGGCATTATATCATTGATAAAAATGGTAAACAAAAGCTACCCAGGAATACTACCTTGCGGAACTCCTGACGTTGCAAGATATGGGCAAGGAGTGTTGTTGTCAAGTACGACTGAATAACTCTTACCAGATAAGTAGGATTCTATCCATTTTAGAAAAGTAGCGTGAAATCCTAGAAAGTTTAATTTACTAAGCAAAATTTTGGGCGAAACCCTATCAAAAGCCTTGGAAAAGTCAGTGTAAATGCTATCTACTCGGAGGACTGCTTGAAAACTTGTTAGGCAGTCATCAGAAAAAATGGCCAGATTAGATATTGTAGATATACCTTAAAAAACCCATATTGAATCGGAATGATTAGATTAAAAACTGAAAAAAACATTTTTTCTTTAATAATACACTCAAATACCTTAGCAATTGTTGTCAATTTCGTAATAGGCCTGTAATTTTAACATCGTTCCTGTTACCACTTTTGAAGATTGGCGTAACATATAATTTTTCCAGTCCTGTAAGAATAGCCCTGACGTGAGCGATTTATTAAAAATTAAAGCTAATGGCTTACTGAGGTAGCAACTTTTTTAACAAAATAGGTGATAAACCGTCAGCATCAGTTTGCATTGAGGGCTTAATAGAAATAATCGCTGTTTGAACATCATCCACTGTTATGGACAAAGAACCAAATAATAAAGGGGAATTTGCAAAATCAGACCTACACGGCATACCATCAGTGTCAGATACACAATTGGTACTAAAAAAAATAAAAAACAAATTTTGAACGGAATCGTAATAATGAGATTTTTGATTATGTTTTTTTTTTAAACTTTTTTCAAAGATCCTAAACTCTTCCGATTTAGACTTGTGGGGTATCATTTGAAAGATATTTTCTCACCCTTTTTATTTCTTTGCTAATAAGCTCATTCAAAGGATGAAGGAGAAAGGTAGGATGAACGAACATCATTCAAAGTTGAATTATGATGTGTTGGTACTTGAAAAAAAAATTGGGACACGAATGACCTTTTTTTGCACATAAATAAAAATAGTGGGAAAATGTCTTTCTACCAAGATCCAATAAGTCTAAATCAGAATAGTTAAGGCCCAGTTATTTAAGTATTTCGTAAATCAATCTTTGAAAAAAGTAAAAAAAACAGCATCAAAAATCTCATTATTACGATTCCGTTGAAAAGATTTTATATATTTTTATGCAGATTTTTTATGCCTGATGTGTTTTGTCATCTGAGGGGACCTTTTCAAAAAGTTCTTTAAGAAACTATTTTTATTCATAAAAAACTCCATTTTTGGAGGTATTTTCAAATCGGTCCAGCTCGCTTAAATCTTAATATTTTTCCGAAATATTTTGGTGGACGTCTTAGAATATAATAGATTTTGTAATCCCGGCGGAAAACCGCAACTTTTTTTGTTAATGCAGTCTAATGTACAAATGTCGATATAAGTAGGTATAGATACTTTCAGCCCGATACTTAGTAGGTATACTACGATACTTCGATGGAATCGTTTTTTCCCTATGCCGAAGTTGTTGGAATAGAAAGCAAAAATGAAATAATTTAAATTAAATTTGTTAATTCTTTCTCAGTTATATTACCTTTTTTAATTATAACCCTTTTTGATTATAAACTCACATTGACCTTTTACTTTAAAGAATATTTCAGTTAATATTGTTATTTCAGTATAAGGGTCATCAATTTTAATATACATTTTTTCGTGCAAATTACGGAAATATATTTATATTTATAATTGAAAAAATATAGTATTTTTGCGTACTATATATTTTTCCAACAGTATATAGTACGCCGACCGGAAAAATAGTACAATACTATATATTATAGTACGGTTGGGAACCCTAGTTGCAACCCTCTTCGAAAAATAAAACCTTACTGCAAATCGAGAGGCCAAGCCTTTTCCTTTGACACCTCATTTTTTTAAATTGAATGGACTGTGCAAATCGAATGTCATTAACAAAAAATGCCCTCGCGTATTATACATACATACATAATTTTTAAATAGGTGGCAACACCACTCAAACAAAAAAAACACTTATAGTGCATGCAAAAACCATATAATTTCACTTGGTACTTCAATTTTTAGTCCAACAAACGGCGAAGATCTTATAATTTTTAAAAAGTGGCAACCCTACTTAAAAAGTAATACATTATTGAACATCTAAAATCCGAGCCCATATATTTGCCACCTTATTTCTTGTAATCCAACAAACAGTGCGGATCTAATAATTTTTTAGACAGGTGGCAACCCTACAGGAATTTAAAGTACTAAAGATATTATTCCTATTGATACAGATTATACGTAAAAATTTCGTGTAAATCCGTTCAGTAGTTTTTGAGATTAGCGTGGTCAAAATATCTCGACTTTCCTTTATACTATGTATAGAATATAGTAATTTTTAAATAAGGGGCAACCCTATTCAAAAAATTAAAGCTTTTGTACATACGTAGGCCAGGCCTTTTCATATAGTATCCCATTTTGTAATCCAACGAACAGAGAAAATCTTTTAACATTTTAATAGGTGGCAACCCTAGCCAGAAAAATAATACATTATTGCACATGTAGAGGCTAAGTCTTGACAGTGACGGTGCAGAACTGATGCGTAAGCTTATTATGACTGAATATAGTAGTTTTATTAACAGGTGGAAACTCTATTAAAAAAATACATTTGTGCTTTTCTATAGGCCAATCCCTTTCATTTGACACATCATCTTTTGTAATCTACCGAACGATGGGGATCCTATAGTTTTTTAGACAGGTGGCAACCCTATTAAAATTCTAAGTAGAAAAGGTCACTCCCCTGTATATACAGAGTATAGTAGAGAAAATCTCGTCAACATCCGTTCAATAGTTTTCGAGATTACCGCGTACAAAGAATCTCGACTTTCCATTATACTATGTATAAATTAAAGCGTACTAAACTCATAATCTTTTACACTTTAGCTGAGTTTTAACGCAAGAGCGTACGAATAAGTGTTTAGGGAAGTTGTTACACATAATAAAATTATAGTTTAAAAAACTAAAACCTCGCTATTATAATTGCCATTCGTCCTGCCATCAGGTATGTAACTTGAGAATAGAAATCGCTTCATCTTTTAGGCGCATCAATATTACATAGTTACATTCCGAGCTAATAGAATGTTGTTAATCTGGTGTTGGAGAAGATAATAAGAGCTGCAGAACTGAACCGCTCAGGAACAATTTACTACAAGAGCGTGTAATGACATCGACATCATCGGCAACAAAAACCGCGAAGTCTGTTCTGCCTTTTCCAAGTTGGATAGGGAAGCAAAGCGAATGGGTCTGGTGGTAAACGAGGACAAGACGAAGAATTTCCTGTCATCAAACAAACAGTCAGCACATTCGCGCCTTGGCACCCACGTCACTGTTGACAGTTACAATTTCGAGAAAGTAGAGAATTTCGTTTACTTGGGAACCAGCATTAACACCGATAATAATGTCAGCATTGAAATCCAATGCAGAATCACCTTTGCCAACAAGTGCTACTTTGGACTGAGTAGGCAATTCAGGAGTAAGGTCCTCTCTCGACGTACGAAACCCACGCTCTATAAGTCACTCATCATGCCCGTGCTGGTATATGGCGCAGAAGCATGGACAATAACAACATCCGATGAGGCGGCTCTTGAAGTGTTTGAGAGAAAGATTTGGCGGAAGATTTACGGTCCTTTACGCGTTGGCGACGGCGAGTACCGCAGACGATGGAACGATGAGCTGTATGAGCTTTACAACGATATGGACATAGTGCAGCGAATTAAAAGACAGCGGCTCCGTTGGCTTGGTCATGTCGTTCGAATGGACACAGACGCTCCAGCTCTGAAAGTATTCAACTCGGAACCCGCTGGTGGTAGCAGAGAAGAGGGAGGCCCCCACTGCGATGGAAAGATCAGGTAGAGAAGGACTTTGCTTCACTTGGCGTTTCCAATTGGTGGCAGTTGGCACAGAGGAGAAACGACTGGCGTGCTTTGCTGAACTCGGCCAAAATCGCTTAGGCGGTTACAGGGCCAAAAAAGAAGAAGAAGAATAAAAATGATTTTAACAGCGCTATTCGATCAGTTATTTGGGAGTTTAATTCTAAAAAAACTGAAATGTAGCCTAGATTATTGCCTTAGAGCAGAGGTGGCCAAAACTCACACAATCATATATTTAAATTTTGCTAAACGATGAGAGAATGAAGAGAATTAGTCGCTCCCGCATCTGATGCAAACAGTATTGTCAACGATTTCAAGTTGCAAGTTATAAGAAAAGGGATTTTTTTCTTATCCAAATAGTGTGAAAGGTAGAGATTATATTGAAGAATTAACCTTTTAATATGGTTTAATTCACTTTCATTGCTGGCTTAGATTTTGTATTATAATTAAAATTAAAATTAAAGCAAACAGTTGAATTATTTTGTATTAATATTCTTATTTTGAATCAAAATAAAAGGGACTTTTAGCATTATTTTATATTCATCTTTTTATTTATTTGCATATGTACGTAATAATTTATTAATTCAATATTTGGGAATAAGGGCAAATGGCGCTAGAATGGCGCTTCAGAAAAAAGTTTGTCGCGTGTGTGATTTCTTCGTGACACCCCAAGCATTGTGCCCTCCCTTCCCATTACTGGTGAGTAAAAAATCTACATCCGAATCCATATTAATCATTTTTACCGTGTCTTGCAGCGACTTGATTGCTTGCAAGTTTCGCATCGATTGAGGACGATCACAGCAACACCATAATCGTCGGCATCACTGCCCTGCAGGAAATGGTTTTAACTATAAGCTAACTTTAAGTTGATTAATAAGTCACTTATTATCTGTATATTTTCTTTGACGAAAGCTAACTATGTATATTTCTATGGCGATAGCCGCGAAATAGTCAAGGATCGTTACCTCTGCATTAGATGTAACTAGCTTGTAACTAACTACTTTTGGGCATAAAATATCAATAGGAAAAACAAAATATTTTTTTTTATTTTTTTACTTTATTTATTTTATCACATTTCATATTTGTTTACATATTCTGCTGTAGGACATTCGAACTCCGTCAGACATAATTTCGAAATGATAATATGAAATTTCGATCTTCCTTTTATTTGTCCTCAATTCGAAAAAGTATTTGCGAAGTGCAGGATATTTAAATAGAAACGCATTTAAAGAAAACTATCTCGAGTTTTACTCCTGCATTACTTGTCCATTTGTTTCAAGTTAGCTTTTTGTAGCTAACTACAAGTTATATATTTTATAGAAATCCCGCAAAAAAGCTAACTACAAGTAAGGTTATTTTTTATCAATTGATAATTTTTTTCTGCAGGGTGATTCATATAGTATGCTCATGTATGTGTGAAAGCAGCGCAGTTTTTTTCGTGTACGTGTGGAAGCAGAAAAGAAAAATTTGGCACGCGTGCCTATGAAATGGCCACCCTTGCCTTAGAGAGCAAATATATAATTTATATAATAAGACATTAATTATAAAACAAATGAATTGTGGTGTTGCCTTATGAATATTTATATCCTGAGTTTAGCCGGAAAAAAAATTCACCCGAAAATTCGTCATCCGCCCATAGTAAATACATAAAAACCAAAAGTGAAAAGTGAATAGTGATGGCAAAAAAAATTTAATAATCGATTAATCGGTTAATTGATTAATCGAAAGCACTCGATTAATAATTGCAATTAATGTAAAACATTAACCGATTAATCGGTCATTTCGATTAAAGTCGAAAATTAATAAAAACCATTTATAAGTTATAAAAACTGACTTACACCCATTGTCAAAATTACAGCGCACGACAAGATTTTTTTGGGTTATTTAATTTTAGTTATTTTTTAAATATAGCTTATTCTTTGGCATAAAAACAACTTAGAAATATAAATATATCAAACTTTGTGCAATATTAAAAAAAAAAAACATCCAGTCTTTTAATAAGATTTCTTAGAAAGATTTTCAGTATGCAGTTTTATAGGCCATTAAATTTTTATATGAAAAATTCCAAGACTTAAGTATCTGGCATTTACCTTCCCGCTCATTTTTTGGTATTTTTATACCTTTCATGAGCATGAAATGGTATTATAACTTTGGTCCGATGTTTGTAAGTACCAGAATAAGAAGAGATAAACCCATTAAAATGTATACTTAAATGATCAGAACGGCGGTCTATTTAGCCATGTCCGTCTGTCCGTCTGTCTGTCTGTCTGTCTGTCCGTCTGTTTGTATGCAATCTAGTCTCTCAGTTTTCGAGATATCCGGATCAAATTTGGTAGGTGGGTGTATTTTTATAATGTATTAATCATTTGTCGGAACCGGAAGAATCGGACCACTATAACATATAGCTCCCATACAACTGATTGTTCAGATATGATATTTTTTGTTATAACTACTGCATCTATGCAGCTCGAAACATGAAATTTCGCACTATTTTCACTCATTATCAACAGACAGTTTACAATAAAATTAACAAAGATCGGGTCACTATAACCTGTTTATTGCCCCCATACAACTGATTGTTCAGATATGGGGTTTTACTGTAAAACTCCTTTATTTGGACAGCTAAAACCGATAAATTTCGTAAGCTATTACAACGCTTTTATCAACTTGCAATGTTGTGTTCCAGAAACTTTCAATGTTGTGGATCCAGAAACTTTCAATGTTGTGTGTCCTACACCAAAGCAAAGCTATGAAAAGCTCCTATAATAAAGCATAGTGAATAGGGCGAGGTAGATGACATCTAGATGTCGCCCTATGTACTACGTTTGCTACACCGGAAATAGACGACACGCCATTTCTTTAAATAAAATTAATTGGTGCTCGTTTGTATGTACATACATATGTAAATGCATGTGACTATTGTCAACTAAATCGAATGCTTTGTAAGTGAAGTGACTTGTGGCCCACTTGAGGTATAGGTGGACCAGTTGGTAACCACTTTGGGTCCAGTTGGTCATTAGTTCGTGGGACCAGTTGGTAACCAGGCGGGGACCAGTCCGGGAACCAGTTGGGAACCAGTTTGGGACTAGTCCGAAACTACTTATCATCGGCCCAGTTGGGGACCAGTTGGTCTTTTTAAGCTCCTGTGGCCGTTTTAAGGGTAATTCTTGGACTCCTGCACTGCCGCTCGGGGTTTCTGCCTTCTACGGTGGTAATTTTGGGCCGGGTTGCCTGTTTTGGCGGATTGTTGTGCTGTGTGCCGCGTATTACGTGTACCGGGTACCACTTTCTGGAGCGAATTGCTCTGGGGAACCTGTTGTGTGAGTTGCTGGCTTTTTGGCTAGACTTTGAGGAGGGTTTATACACGTATATCGGCGGTTGTTTTGGCTCGCGAGTGTGTTGGTGTAGGTACTGCATCGGTCGATCCATATCCCGATACGGGGACACTGTTCTGACCGGCGGGATTGTGTTTGGGTGATCTTTCCAGGGGCTGCCTGGGGTGTGTTCTGCACCCAGCGGTTTTTAACCGCCTTGACCGCTCGTTGAGTCGCCGGCGTTATAGCGCGGGCTCTACTTTGAGTCCTACCGAAACCGGGGCTCCATTTTACAACGCTTTTATCAACTTGCATCAACTTGGATCCAGAAAATTTCAATGTTGTGTGTCCGACAACAAAGAAAAGCTTTGAAAAGTTCCTATAAAAAAGCATAGTGCATAGGGCGACAGCTGTAGTGAATAGGGCGAGGTAGATGACATCTAGATGTCGCCCTATGTACTACGTTTGCTACAGCGGATATAGACGACACGCCATTTCTTTAAATAAAATTAATTGGTGCTCGTTTGTATGTACATACATATGTAAATGCATGTGTGTGCACCTTTCTATTAATATCGTTGAATTATTTTAATATCTATTGCAAAATTTTATTCAGACAGGACTAAAAAGTAGAAAATAAATAATATAAAAAAAACTTTTTAATATACAACGCTTTTATAAATGGACTAAAAAGTAGAAAATAATACTTCTCAGTCCCATAGAATTTGTTTTGATAACTTTTGATTTTGAAATTTTAGCAAAAGTCATTATAAACAATCTATGAAATTGAAAATGAAAAGCGTGGGGCGCATGTAATACACTTGAATTGATATGAAAAGTAATATATGAATGTATATATGTGGGTATATGACTAACGACCGCTTAAAATCGATTTCAAAGTTCTACTTTCGCTGTAGAAATTTTAGGTCTACGTTATGTAGTTTGACTATTTTCAATTAAATCGAATGCTTTGTATTCAAAACAAATTCTATGGGACTGAGAAGTATTATTTTCTACTTTTTAGTCCATTTATAAAAGCGTTGTATATTAAAAAGTTTTTTTTTATATTATTTATTTTTTAAATAATAATACAAAGTGTACTAAGAAAAACGTCAAAATCAATGCTGTATAATCATAATCTCTTGTACCACTGATTGTTCAGATACCAGTTTTTGCGATATATGTATCTCCTTTATGTAGGAAGCTAAACCCAATAAATTGTGTTACCGGTTTACCTACCGATCACACAGTAGTGAAAATCCCTTATATTGGTGCTATATAAGGTATATCTTCCATACCTCTGATTGTTTAGATATGATTTTTTATATATGTATCTCCTCTATCTATGCCTGCTGTGAATATATAAATTTATTCAAATGCAGTAATCTGTTAAAGTAAAATTTTTAGATGCTCATGAAAGGTATGAAATCTTCGGCATAGCCGAAGACAGCGCTGCTCTTACTTGTTCTGTTTGGTAATGGTGTTGCTTATTTTCTTCCATATAAAAAAAAAGAAAATGAGCAAAACGGAATTCGGAAAATAAAATGAAAATATGTGCTTACCTGGGTTGTGATTTTTTAGTAGCTACTTAGGTTAAGCTTGTGTTACGGCTTTTGGCAAAAATATTGTTAA
This sequence comes from Rhagoletis pomonella, assembly GCF_013731165.1. NCBI lineage: Eukaryota > Metazoa > Arthropoda > Insecta > Diptera > Tephritidae > Rhagoletis > Rhagoletis pomonella. The sequence continues at coordinate 537,197 of NW_023458578.1, forward strand.
AAAATTTGCAGGATTCGAGAGTGTCAACTTATTTTGATTAATACATTATTGTGTGCGTAAAGTAGTCAATTTGTGATGGTTTCTTTTCGATTATTTTGAAAATTTAATTGGTTAATCGCTCGATTAATCGAAAGGAAAATTTCGATACAGTTAAATCGTTAACCGAATGAAAATAACCGATTATAATCGGTTATTCGATTAATCGTGCCATCACTAAAAGTGAACAAACACGATGGCTTTCACTAGAAAGCGTTGTGTTAAGAATAGTTGAGCAATGGGATAGTTTGGAATTTTATTTTATTTCCTGCTTTTACGAAGTAAACGGTATGCGATCTGCAGACCTGGCAGAATGAATGTGTTGCCAAACCAAATGCTATTTTTATTTCTATCGTATATTTTCCCCATGATTAACAGTTTTAACAAAGAGTTCCTAGCTGAAAGCTCTCGTTGCCATACTTATATGCAACTATCAAAGCACATTATCTCTTCATTTTAAGTAACTTTATTAAAAAAAACGCGATCAGTAACAATATTAATATTGTTTTTAAAAATAAAAATAATCATATTAAAATATATGACATTTTTGTTGGAACGAAAGCTGAGATGTTTATGAAAAGTAATGTCAATTGTTCTCGAATCGTTGAAGTTAAAACCAATATATTAAAGTTCTACATAAATTCCTTGGACCAAATAAATTTAAGATTTGATTTCAAGCGTGAAGATATAAAACAAATAATAACACCAGTTACGGTAGTGTCTAAAGAAGATTTACCAATTTTACCTCTTTTGTTAAAGTTTCCCCATCTCATAGATTGCGATCCTGATATAATAACCACGCAGTGGAATTTACTGAGGCTAAGTGAGCTTGATATTTCCAGCGATCTGGATATTGATATGTTTTGGGACAAAGTTTATTCTATTAAAAATGGAATAATGAATATAGCTTCATGCATCTCGGCAATTTTGTTTTTAATATAATTGGTAATGAAATTACATAGCTCTGCGGCTGTAGAACGCGAATTTTCAACGCTTTCTTTGATAAAAACTAAACCAAAAAAAAAATTTAAGATTGACGGTATCAATAGCAGAGTGTTATGCAAGGAACTTGTAAACAAATAAATAAAATTTAAAAAAAAAAACTTCTTCATATGCCACGGTTTTATAAATGGACTGAAAAGTAGAAAATAATATTTCTTAGGCCCCTAAGAATGTTTTGATAACTTTTGATTTTGAAATTTTAGCAAAAGTCATTATAAACAATTTATGGGATTGAAAACGTGGAGCGCACGCAATACAAAGCATTAGATTTAATTGACAATAGTCAATCTACATAACATAAATAGAACTAAAATTTCTACAGCGAAAGTACCAATTTGAGATCGATTTTAAGCGGTCGTTATTCATATACCCACATACATACTTATATTACTTTTCATATAAATTCAAGTCTATAACATGCGCCCCACGCTTTATATTTTCAATCTTATAAATTGTTTATAATGACTTTTACTAAAATTTCAAAATCAAAAGTTATCAAAACAAATTCTATGGGCCTGAAAAATATTATTTTCTCCTTTTTAGTCCATTTATAAAGGCGCGGTATATTAAAAAGTTTTTTATTTTATTTATTTTCTACTTTTTAGTCTTGTCTGTATAAAATTTTGCAACAGATATTAAAATAATTTAACTTGCAATGAAAAGAGAACAGAAGACTATTGCGAAAAATACACTGTTTCGGGGGCAAGAAGCCTTTTTACTGACCCGTATTACTTGCAATAAAAAAAATGCGACAACAACGATATGCGGGCGTTTATTACGAAATGTACATGCGAATATTAGCAATTATATGCTAGCGCTTGCTACGATGACCAAAATGCAAGTAACAAAATTCTTAGATGTACAAATTAACCAGCCTACAAAATTTCCTCTAGCTCAACAAGTACAATGGCTTGCGGTAAAGAGATCGGATGATTTAGTGGTACATATTCCAATATAATGCAGTGTATGCCACTCAAATACCCTAAACCGGTTCTTAAACATTGGTGTCATTACGCATTAGCGGGA
>NW_023458578.1:539660-554228 GCF_013731165.1 Rhagoletis pomonella
ACCCTAAACCGGTTCTTAAACATTGGTGTCATTACGCATTAGCGGGAGCGCAGATTTGAAGCAAGCAAATATTTACTTATGTACGTAAGTATGTATATACATACATATGGACATGCGCAGGTGCATATGTATCAGCAATTAGCATAAAGAGCAACTAATAAATGATGATCAACTAATGGTATCAGTGGTGGTACATATAATTACATGCTATCAGTGATGGTACATAACAGAAACGTAATAACAATTTAGATAATTATACTACATACATAGATATGCATGTGCGAGACAATGTATCTAATATTAAACATACTCCGCCCGTTGAAAGGCTCAGGCGTACAAAATATTGTCGTCAATGGGTAGCAGACACTGCTTTGCCACAGCCCGTTTGTATATGCCACTTGCAGTCTTCAGAACGGCTACTCGTACCACCTGATCCTTTCCTCTGATGGTTTCGATGACCCTGGCAAGCGGCCACCTCAGTGGGGGATTGTTCCCATCCTTGATCAAGACAACGTCTCCAGGCTTTAAGTTTGATGACGGCGAATACCATTTCTGGCGTAGCTGAAGAAGTGTCAAATATTCGGCATGCCAATTCTTCCAGAATTGCTGTTGCATGTAGCTCTGCGCTGCCATCTGCTGGGTCGATTTATGTTGGGCTCGGTTATGTCAGGTTCCACTATTGAAGAGAAGGAGGCGCCGATAAGGAAGTGTGCCGGAGTCAATACCTCTAGGTCGCCCGCATTCTCTGTAATGGGACATAAAGGTCTAGTGTCCGTATCTCTTCTCAATTTAGCGTTGAAAGGCCAACAACTCAGTGAAAATGATATCTGGCCATTTTCACTGCGGCTTCCCATAAGCCACCAAAGTGCGGGGAGCGAGGGGGTATCAACTTTCAATCAATCCCATCATTTGCGCACTGCTCGTGAACTACTTTCAAATGCTGTTGACTCAAAAATAAGTTCCTCAGCTCCAATAACTCATTCTTTGCACCAACGAAGTTAGTGGAATTGTCCGACCATATGGTTTTCGGTCTACCACGCGTACAAATGAATCTATTTAGGGTTGCGAGAAAGGAAGAGTTTGCCAAATCTTTCACCAGCTCCAAATGAACCGCCTTGGTTACGAAGCAAATAAATGCGCAAACGTAGCATTTATCTGGAGGTCGGTTTCTAACGTCCGAGTTGTAAAAAAAATGGTCCACAAAAGTCTACTCCGGTAATTATGAATGCTCGATTGCATTTAACTCTTTCAGATGGTAAGTTTCCCATTAAGTGTTCCATTAGTTTAGGTTTGACGTGAAAACAACGTATGCATTTGTTGATGACTCGACTCACGGTTTTGCAACCGCCCACGGGCCAATATTGCAGACGAATTGATGCCAATAGCGATTGTGGTCCAGCGTGTAACAGTTTTCTATGAAAACTGCTGATGATTGCGTCAGTCACCGGGTGACGTTTTGGCAGAATAATTGGGTGTTTCGATGAAAAATCCAAATCCGAATTTTGAAGTCTTCCGCTGACTCGAAGCAATCCACGCTCGTCGAGGAACGGGTTAAGCGAACGAATTTCAGATGAAATCTTTATCACCTCTCTAGCTTCGAGTGCTTTGTACTCGTCTCGAAGATGTGTTCTCTGTATCATGCGAATAAGCAAAAAGGTTCCTTCTTGTAATTCCATTGTGGTGAGGAATCCAGATTATATCCTTACAGCTGGTCGAGAAAATCGATAAACGTAGGCATATACTCTCTGTAAGCGAACAAAAGAATTAATAAATTTGCAGTTTAATGAAATGTCTACTGTGGTAACAAATACAAAAGCATGCTTTCGACTTTCCGAGCAGTCATTTGTTGGTAGAAGAGGAGATTTCGGCCAGTTATGTTGACTGCTGGCAAGAAAAGATTTTCCGTATTTGCATAAGTCCATGTTTAAAAGCTCCTTCGGACTAACTCGTCTTGAAATAATGTCTGCTGGGTTGGACTCAGTTGGAACGTAGCTCCAGGTCATTCCTTTAGTTAGGGTTTGGACTGCGTGAATGCGATTAGCGACAAAAACGTTGAAGTTGGCTGGCTCGTTACGCAACCACGACAGTACTATTGTGGAGTCCGACCATCAAAATATCCTTCCTTTGAAATGCGTGGAATTTATTAACTTGGAGACCAATTTAGCTAGCAGCAATGCCCCAGACAGCTCAAGCTTTGGTACCGTAAGAATTTTAAGCGGAGTAACGCGTGATTTGGAACAAAGCAGATTGTTTTGAATGTATCCTTCTCTTTCAGCTCGTATGTATATGCAGGCCCCATAAGCAGCAACACTTGCATCACAAAATGCATGCATCTGTAGGTCAGCTTCGGGCATTAGCAGGTATCGGTCGAAACCAAAATGGGCAACTAACTTATATTGACTGCACATTTCCAGCCATTCCGATTGTATTGCCTGCGATGGGCTTTCATCCCAATGTAGCTTCTCCTTCCACAACTGCTGCAAGAATATTTTGGCCTTGGCCACCACAGGTCCGATCAAACCAAGCGGGTCGTACAGTCTAGCAATGGCTGAAAAAATAGTACGCTTAGTTACCTTGGCCGGAGTTCCAAAAGGCGAAAATGAAAATATAAAAACGTCCAAACTGGGGTCCCAAACCAATCCAAGTGCCTTTGTTATGTTTGTATCATCATCGAACTTTAGGAATTCCTGTTTGTCATTAGCTGTCAAAACGCGATTATCGTTTGAGCACCATTTTCTCAAATGAAAGTTTCCAAGAGACAGCAACTTCCTCGTCTGATTTAGCATAACCTTGGCTTCGTCCACCGAGTCGGCGCCGGAAATCATATCATCAACATAAAATGCATGTTTTATTGTTTTAGCACCAACCTGATAGAGGTGCGCTTCGTCCTGGGTGTCGAGGACATGAGCCACAACCTTATCGAGTTTTAAAACCATATGTAAATTTTTGAGATAGCGTAGTTGTATAAATTGCGGGCGGCGGGCAGCATTGTAACACCAATGTGAATTAATTTGAAGTAAATTTGTTGTTGTTGTAATGAGGTCACGGGGTGGCCCGAGCCCACGATCATTTTTTTCATTTTTTTTAGTATGGTTCCAACCACCGCCGCAGCTGCACCGCTTAACGTACTCCTTTGTATTTTCTTTAAAAGCCACTCGGGCTAAAGGTTAATTCCTGTTACTACGAATATCATATATTCATCAATAAAACACGTTTTGCAAATTGAATTATATCCAAAAATCCAATCGGTTTTTATTTCTTTGGATCCTCCTCACTTGGCGCACCCTGCGCCACTATTACTCCCAGAAAAAGCACCATGGTCCTTTGTCGCTAAAAGGCAACCCGCGACCTAAGCGAAGTACATAAGTACGTTTGCACATAATTGCCAGTGAGCAAGAAAAACTAAAAGCGATCGGCAGCAAGCGCGGAAGTAAACGCGACAGGCGGCAGTTAAAAAACAAAAAAAAAAAAAACCGAAAACTCAATTGTAAAGAAAAAAAAGTTGTGTGAACAAAAACTAAACAGCGAAAACGAAAAGTTAATAAAAATTAAAAGAATTAAAAAGTTATAATAGTTCAATCGGTAATTAAAAAAAAGAAACAAAAAAACACCAGCAAATGAAAGCGAACGGAATAGCGGCACCGGTAAAGTGATGTATGTGTATGAACATTAGGGTGGCAAGAAAACAAAGCGAAAAAATTTAATACTTACCTGAAAGAAGGAGAAAGTGCTGAAAACGAAAATAAACCGAAAAAAGTGAATACTTACCTGTAAAAACAGGAAGAAATAAATAAAAAAAGTGCTTAAAAAGAAGTATATACCAAAAAATTTAATACTTACCTGAAAGAAGGAGAAAGTGCTGAAAACGAAAATAAACCGAAAAAAAGTGAATACTTACCTGAAAAAAAAAGTCAAAAGTAACAAATTATACAAAAAAAAAGTAAAGTAAAAAGAGGTGCATATTAATGGAATTGCAAAGTAAAAAGTGAAGATAGCTGAAAATAGAAAATCTAATTTAAAATAGAAAAATTTCTCAAAGTGACCCCAAAGAAAGTGCTAAAATAAAGCCATAAAATTATCGTACACATATAACTGAAGAAAAGTTCAAAAAAAAAATATATCATACATATATGTACATACATATGTACACATAACCGAAATCAAATTAAAACCAGTATAGAAAGTTATACGGAAAAAATATAAGCGAACCTAAAATTTCGAAAATTAAATACAACAGAAAACAAGAGTAGCAGCAAAATACGAGAGGGGAGGCAGCAAAAAGAACACCGGGAGCTGGACGGACGCAAAACGGGTAACGGCACCAACCGGATACAGCACAGTTCAGGCGGTACAGTCCCGACACAAAAAAAAACAGGTGGTACCCAATAAGCAAGTAAGTGCACCATTCCCTACTTACTACCCTAAACTTGCACATAAAAAGATACATATATTACGTATGTAAATTTGTTAGCGGTTCCCCAGTACGGTAGATAGAAGCCGCTGAACTTCTAGTTTACCGTAACTAGACTCATATCTCCTCAAGACATACATATCCCGACATATATGTATGTACATAAAGATAAATAAATAATCCCGCGCAATTTCACATTTCCCCTTCTCAAAACGAAAAAACCGCTATAAAATATACAAACGTAATATAATTTTCATACCTATTTACCCAATCTCAGTTTCACTGCCCCCTCATATTCACATAAGTCCCGAAATTTCTGCACAGTATGTACATATACATATATGTGAGTTCTAGTGTTGCGCGCGAAACAAATATTTACTCATCCATATATACATCAGCTCATTTGTCCCGTGCGATACACGTAATTACATAGGTACTTATATAGGTATACGAACGTAGAAAAAATTCAAGTCACGCACGTATATTAAACAAGTACATAGTTACATACTGGACACCGTTTGTTCATTCCCCGCTATTACTCTAAATCCACTTGATTCTTACATACATATGTACATACTCACATATACGCATGACCCAGGAGCATAACACACGAAATTGTGTTTGCAATTGTGTTTTAATTAGCGGTACCCGAAAAGAAACAAAAATCGCTTTTCTCTTGTCTGACTCTTCCACTTATGCCATGGAGATTCACCCAGTTTGAAAAAAGATTCTGCTTAAAAATTTGCGAAACTTACCTACATATAAATATACCAACAACAACAACAACCAAAAAGGAAATATATATATATATATATACGTACATACTCACAAGCCGAAAAGGCAAACGGTACACCCATTTACTTACGTACGTATACATATAACCTCTTGCATATTTATCTATTTCGCTTCACTCGCGCTCCAACCACCTTTTTTGCGCTTACAAAATTTGCAACTCCAGCAAATACACATACGTGCACACATACATATGTACTATTGGGCTCAGACGCGCTGAGACAATATACAGTATAGGTCAAGAAAATAGCACCGAAGCAGATATAGTAGAGGTCATAAAAATAGCACCACACAAGAAAAATTTTTAAACGTTAAAAAGTAGCGCAAATCAATATTTTAAATTGAAAAATAAGAAGTTGCTGAGTACATCTTGGTATCTCAAGACAAGATAAAAATATTTTTACGTTTTTCACCCTTTCACTCACGTTTTACTCCGAATTCCCCCAATTACCTCTTTAGAACCCAAAATGGAAAAGAAATCTCCCACTGATTCTGACTCAAGCCTTCAGGACTTCATTTTTGATAGTAATAGGCTAGAGGCATTTTATTCAAAATGGTCCAGCACCCTTATAAGCGACCACACCCAAACGCTTTTAAATGTGAAGTTACAGCAACTTGACAAGTTATGGGATGCTCTAATAAGCTCATATAGAGCAGTATCCCGCTCTGAGCACTTCGCTGAATCTAGCGGATCAATTGAGCAAAAATATAATAAATGCTCAGAAAGTTATGAGAACTGTAAGATGCAAATTTTAGACGGCTTACAACTTCTCGGGGCAAATTCCCAGTCCCAAACAAGCACCATTCCCACCACAAATTCCACCCCAACTTCGAACTCCCAAGAAGTATTCCTCAAGGTACCACCGTGTGATACAGAAATTTTCCACGGTGGGTACGAAGACTGGCCGGCGTTCAGAGATATGTTCACGGCAGTCTATAAAAATCACCCCAAACTAACCCCAGCCCAGAAATTATACCATTTACGGCAAAAAACAAGAAGCCAGGCAGGACAGATAGTCAAACAATTCCCTCTCACTGACGATAACTTTGAACTTGCCTGGGATGCCTTAAAGTCACGGTACGAGAATCGTAGGATATTGGTAGATAACCAATTAAAAGCTTTATTTAATATACCCCCCATATATACAGAAAGTGGTGAGCAAATCCAAAAAGTTCAATCCACCATCAATAATTGCCTCTCAACCCTCTCAGCACAAGGAATCCCGACCAGCAATTGGGACCCCATCCTTGTATATTTATGTTCTTCAAAACTGCCCAGTGAAACTCTGTCTCTATGGGAGCAATCACTCAGCTCACGGAAAGAGTTACCGCTGTGGGCAGATATGAATAAATTCCTTACAAGCCGGTATGAAGTAGTAAAAAGACTACATGCATATCGGCCAGGCAAACTAAAACCCCCTACCCCACATTTTATACCCAGAATTATGAACCAAAACACGACGTTCATTAATAAAAGTAGAACTCAAAATTTTTATGTAGATCTAAATCAACCGATCTCATGCAAACTCTGCAACTCAAGGCACCCCATGAAGACATGTGTTAAATTTAAGGCACTGTCCGTATCTGACCGAGTAAGATTCATAGGAGAGAACAATTATTGCGAAAATTGCCTTTCTTACTCCCATTTAAAGAGTGATTGTACAAGCAGCTTCACTTGTGTATACTGCCAAAGAAAACATCACTCTCTTTTGCACTTCCCGAAAAAAACCCAGCAACTCAAACCCAATTCGAAGCCACAGCGAACAACGAGTCAACTGGCGACTCAGACTAGTACAGATACAGAAGTCCCGACTTGCTCAAAGTATGTGACACACCCAACCCCTGAGAAAAATGACGTCAATAAAGTGTCATCTCATTTTTCAAGTATTAACGTCACAACTCTCCTTCCAACGGCGATAGTACCTATATATTGTGATGGCGAATATCATAATATTCGCGCTCTGGTGGATCAAGGCTCACAAAAAACGTTTGTATCATCCCGGATACAAAAACTCTTGCGCTTGCCTATGACAGATGCTCGATTCGAGATTTCGGGCATGGGAGGAATGGTGGTGCAAAACTCAAAGAAAATGTGCGAAATCACACTGTGCTCAACAGATAGAACCCAAGAAATAAAGACCCCAGCCATTATTTTGCCCCAATTGACCCATTTTCTCCCTACTTCAAATATCTCTCATATTAACTTAGAAGAGATAAAACGACTAAGGCTCGCCGATCCCAACTGTTTCACCCCAAATAAAATAGATGTGGTAATCGGCAGTGACCTAATCCCCCGAATTCTCCTACAAGGGCTGCAACAAAACATAAACGGAAGTCTCATAGCGCAGAACACGATATTTGGATGGATTCTGAGCGGCCCAATCCAGGAGAGGATCTCCACCTTTACCACCCAGGTAACCGAACCCCAGGATGAATCGTTAAACTCACTGCTGAAGAAGTTTTGGGAACAGGAGGAAGTAGCTGTCACGCAACCCCGTTCAAGTGAAGAGGACTTCTGTGAAGACCTGTATCGACGCACAACAATCCGGCAGGCAGACGGACGATACATGGTAAAACTACCCATCAAACACGAATTCCCAGACATCATGGCTCTAGGACACTCTCGACTAGCAGCGCAGCAGCAGTACATCAGCATCGAAAGGACTCTGGAGAAAAAACCGGTCCTCTGCAAAAGATACTCAGAAGTTCTGGAAGAATACATCACCATGGACCATATGGAGCCCACCTCATCCCAAGAAGTCATCAAAGACGGTAAATACTTCTCCTTTTATTTACCGCACCATGCTGTCATAAAACCCGATAGCAAAACAAGAAAAGTACGCGTAGTCTTCAATGCCTCCAGAATATCCCACTCTGGAAACTCCCTCAATGACGTACTATACACTGGCCCAACCCTTCAAAACGACTTGATGCTCATCATTCTCCGATGGCGCCTCTACAAGTTTGTTTTTAATGGCGACATCGAAAAGATGTACCGCCAAATTCTTGTCCACGAGGAAGATCAAGACTTCCAAAGAATCGTCTTTCGTAGGTCTCCAAATAAGCCCATAGAAGATTTTAGGCTGAAAACAGTCACCTTTGGCGTCAATTGCGCTCCCTATCTTGCAATCCGTACGCTTCTTCAGTTAGCGCAGGATTGTCAAGACGAATTCCCGCTCGCCAGCAATATCCTCCTACGCGAAACATACGTGGACGATATTCTCTCAGGCGGGCATAATATACAGTCCACTATAAGCTCATTATCTCAATTTAAAGACGCCCTAAAATCTGCAGGCTTTCCACTACGAAAAATCACCTCAAATCACCCAAAAATCCTGGAATCAGTCCCAGATTCCGAGGTCCTTGATGTTGATTTTTTCCAGTTTCAAGACACTAGCTCTACTAAAACTCTAGGCATAAAATGGAACGCGCTAACGGTCTCCTTCTCTTACACGTACGATTCCGTTCCCGCTGCAAACTCGAGGACAAAACGGCAAGTATTATCAGCGGTAGCGAAATTGTTTGACCCGGCAGGATGGCTAACGCCAGTAATGATTTCCGCTAAAATGCTCCTTCAACAACTATGGATGGAAGGAACTGAATGGGACGAGCACGTAAAGCCCGGCGCTTTCCACAAGTGGAACACTCTGCGCGAAAATCTCCCCACGATTAATGAAATTGTTATTCCCCGCTGGGTGCAATTCTCCCCTACTCACCGTGTACAAGTACATGGGTTTTCAGACGCCTCTGAAAAAGCTTATTGCGCCTGTGTCTACCTCCGAGTACAAATTGACGAAAACTCCTTCTCGTCACACATACTCGCAGCTAAAAGTAAGGTAGCCCCCCTGCAAACAGTCAGCCTCCCCAGACTTGAGCTCTGTGGAGCCGTCCTACTCTCCAAGCTGGTTAATCAACTCCACTCCCAACTAGATTTGCCTGCTCATGATTTATACCTCTGGTCAGATTCTTCCATTGTGTTGGCGTGGTTAGAAAAACCGCCACACACTTGGAAAACTTATGTTGCCAATAGAATTTCGCTCATACTCCAAAATGTGAGCAATGCCACTTGGCGGCATGTGCCTGGTGCAGATAATCCTGCCGATCTAGGCACCCGCGGATGCCATCCCCAAGATCTTGCGACATGCGCATTATGGTGGAACGGCCCAGAATGGCTGCAAAAACTCCCCACTTTGTGGCCAAAAAACCCATCTCCACATTCGTCACCCCCAGAACAACGACGTATTGAATCCCTGCACACGATTGAATCGGTGGACATACTTGAGCGTTTTTCCTCCTTTGCTCGAGCGTTGCGAGTAATAGCGTTTATGTATCGGTTTATAAACGCAGCGAGAAAGCAGCCGACACCCACTTCTCTCCCCCTAACACACAACGAAATAACCGAAGCAAAAAAACGTATAATCGCTCAAACGCAGCTCATGTACTACGCAAATGATATTCGATCACTTACCGCATCTACAGTCATCAGCAAAAAAAGCACTCTGCTTACATTGAACCCAATGCTGGATAGATCGGGGATCATGCGAGTGAACGGTAGATTAACTTATGCAGCGCATAGTTACAATGAACGTCACCCGATCATAATTCCAGAAGATTCCAAGCTCTGTGCTTTGCTGCTCGACTTCCTCCATACCACTCTTCTCCACGCTGACAAACAACTCATGGTTCGAATGGTGCAGCAAGAATACTATATCCCCAGGCTGAAACAAAAGATAAAAAAAATCATCTTTCATTGTAAGGTCTGCACAATTTATAAACAAAGGATGCGTTCCCAGATAATGGCCGCGCTTCCTCCTGAACGATCCACCTACACACTCCCCTTCCATACCACAGGTGTTGATTTTGCTGGGCCATTTCTTGTGAAAACATCTATACTCCGGCGAGCTCCTCACGCAAAGGCGTATGTGTGTGTATTTGTGTGCTTCTCCACCAAAGCAATACACTTAGAATTATGCTCAAGTCTGACCTCGGAAGCGTTCAAAGCAGCTTTCACCCGATTTGTCGGCCGCCGTGGAATCCCCCATAAAATCATGTCCGACAACGGAAAAACTTTCGTAGGTGCGCAGCGAACGCTGCAAAGAGAATTCTCACAATTTCTCAAAGAATCGGCTACTGATATTGCCGAAAAATACGCAACCCACGGATTCTCATGGCAGTTCATCCCACCATATGCTCCTCACATGGGCGGGCTATGGGAAGCTGCTGTAAAAAGCTTCAAAATCCATTTCACGAAGGTCGCAGGAAATCAAAAGTTCACCTTCGAAGAATTCACCACCCTCCTTATCCGAATTGAAGCGGTGTTGAATTCAAGGCCGCTCTCCCCAATGTCTCAGGATCCCACAGATCTGTTGGCGTTAACGCCAGGACATTTCTTACGGGGTGCCCCACTACTCTCTTTGCCTGAACCCCACTCGGAAACCCTCTCATTGACGAACAAATGGCAAAAATTGAAGGTTATTCATCAGCAATTCAGTAATCGCTGGAAAAATGAATATCTAAAAGAACTCCACAAACGGCATAAGTGGAACCATCAGGAACCCAATATCAAAGAAGGCGATTTAGTTGTAATCAAAGACGACCTTCTCCCTCCAAATGAGTGGAGATTCGGGCGTGTGACCCACCTCCATCCTGGTCCAGATAATAATGTCCGCGTGGCGGACATTCGCACCCAAGCAGGAAACGTCACTCGTAACATCGCTAAACTGTGCCTACTACCCTCTTTGTAATAAACCCGCTCGCAGTTTGTTGGACAGATGCCACTAAACCTTTCTTCTTCCCTCACAAGTCACCAATTCCCCATAACTAATGTAGTTTTTCGAACTTTCTCATCCACAGGTACAGGATGGAGCCCAACCAATGCCGGCTGTGCTGTCGATTCCACTGCCTCCGTTTCTGCCACGCCTTCAAAGCGATTACACCAGACGAGCGGTACGAATCCGCAAGAGTTCACCGCTATTGCATCAATTGTCTGGCGACATCGCACAAAACCGGCGATTGCGACTCCGCAGACAGCTGTCACCGATGTGGAAAGGCCCACCATACCTTGCTACACCGCTCCACGTCATCACCACCGGAACGTCGTCGTCATGAGCCGCCTCCAGTCGTCAGCCGTAGACGACCAACGCACGGTAGCCGCGTCGCCAAGAAATTAGCGCCGGATCACGGTCGCAAAGACGTCCAGCGGCGCATTAGCGAGCTCTTCAGCAAAGCGGTTCTGACTCTCGAAAAGCTACAAGAGCTGCTGCACCTCTCACCGGTTCAGGCGGGCCGCCATGTCGAGGACATGAGCCACAACCTTATCGAGTTTTAAAACCATATGTAAATTTTTGAGATAGCGTAGTTGTATAAATTGCGGGCGGCTGGCAGCATTGTAACACCATTGTGAATTAATTTGAAGTAAATTTGTTGTTGTTGTAATGAGGTCACGGGGTGGCCCGAGCCCACGATCATTTTTTTCATTTTTTTTAGTATGGTTCCAACCACCGCCGCAGCCGCACCGCTTAACGTACTCCTTTGTATTTTCTTTAAAAGCCACTCGGGCTAAAGGTTAATTCCTGTTACTACGAATATCATATATTCATCAATAAAACACGTTTTGCAAATTGAATTGTATCCAAAAATCCAATCGGTTTTTATTTCTTTGGATCCTCCTCACTTGGCGCACCCAGCGCCACTATTACTCCCAGAAAAGGCAACACTGGGCAAGTTGCTGCATCGATCGAATCGATAAAAAAGAAGCTGGCTTTGTTCCGTAGGTAACGGTATCTAATTTAAAAATACGGAACTCTTCATTAGGGCTGTCTTTTCATATTATGCATTGAAGAAAGTTATCTGGATAAGACATTCTTACACAACGATACGTTTTACAAATGTGTGCTGTAAGGGCAATTTTAAATGTACGAAATCTGAGCAAAATATCAAAAAGTTGTGGAATGGTTGGTCCTTTCATCAGGATCGAGTTCAGCGAACGTCCAGTGCTAGTGGTCGCCGAGCCATCAAACACCACACGCAGTTTTGTTGTTGTGCTATAGGCCTTTAAAACGCAATGATGCGGCAAAAAATTTATAGGAACTTTGCTTGGTATAGCGTCAACGACTGACATGTGATTCAAATCAAGGTACTCCTTGATAAACGATGAATACTGTTTTTTAAGTTCAGCATTTCGCTGCAATCTTCGCTCTAAAGCTCTGAACCGATTAACAGCCTGCTGATAAAACTCTCCCAGTTCGAACGTAGGTAATTTTGTTGGTAATCGAACAGAAAACTCACCGGATTTTAAACGTCTGTAGTTTTTTAAAAAATGAGCCTCACACAAATCTTCTTCTGCCGTAGTCTTTGGCGAAGATTCTTTACAGGTTTCTACTTCCCAAAAGCGTTCAACTAATTTGTTTAATTCGACATCAGAGTCATTTGGTAGAGCCATGTCGATGGCTGCTAGGCACGATAATTTTGCAGTGTTGTACGCAGTTGTGCCCGATACTATCCAACCCAATTTGGTTTTTTTGCAAAATTGGTATACTTTCGGCCAAGCGTATTTGACCAACGCAAAGTAGGTCGAAAAATGAGCTAGCTCCAATGAGCATGTCAGTGCGTTGAGGTTCAAAGAATAATGGATCCGCTAAGCGTATATTAGAAGGTATGCTCCCATAAACGCATTTTAACGAACGACTTGGTTGATTATCGGTATAAGTGGATGTGACGACTGCTGTTAAGTTGGCCGTATAATCAGTAATACGCGAATGGAGCCTTAAATCAACGATATGATTGGTGGCGAAATCATTTTGGCCTATGCCAGAAATGAACTGTGACGAGTTAATTTTCTTTAACTGAAGCCGACTAACAAGTAGATTGGTTACGAAGTTGAGTTGTGACGCAGAATCTAGCAAAGCTCTGCAGGGAATGAGAGAGCCAGATCGATTTTTTAAATAAATGATGGCAGTTGCTAAGAGAACGAAATCTCGGTTAGCAAAGCTAGCTTGACCTTCAGAGCTGACAAGTGCAGAAGCTGATGGGCCGAAGGTTGAAGACGAATGTGGCAAATACGGGTGTATAGAAGTGGGGAGTGTTGCTGTTGCTTGTGATGTGTGATGGGGATTTAGCACAAGTCAATGTTTCAGAAGAATTTGCAAATGAATTTGTGTCTTGATGAAGCAGAATATGATGCTTCGACGAGCAATGCCTACACTGGCCGGACTTACAGTCCTTAAGAGAGTGACCACGTCTCAAGCAATTCAAGCAAAGGTGCAACCTTTTTCCTTCTTTGTAATGCATTAAAGGCTCCAGGCCTAAAAATCGTTCACAATTTGCAATTCGATGTTCGCTGGAGCTGCATAATGTACACCCAACTGCAGCCGATGTTAACGAAACCTTGCGATTGTTGTTGTTATAAGACAGTTTCTTTCTTGCCTGTTTTTCCGGCAGCACAAGAGCGTTTTCTAAATTTTCCAGTCGCTGACAGCGTTGTTCTAAAAATGTAGCCATCGAATCCCACGTTGGTATTTGTTTGGAGGTGTTTGCTCCTCCCATTTTGCACGAGACTTGATCTCCAATTTTTGAGAAACTAGCTGAATTAATAAACAGTCGGCGATATGCTCCCATGTTCCCACAGTCTGCAACGCGCGCAAATGAGAATTTAGAGCATCGCTGAGTTCACGAAGTTTGGCTACCTTTGCACCCTCTACCCTCTTCAGCTAAACAATATCTCTGATATGAGCCTAGAAATTCAAACGTTTATTATTGAATTGAGCCTTCAATAAAAAAATGGCCTTATCATAGTTGGGTTCACTTATTTCTAACGACCGAATTGTATCCAGGACGGCATCACGTAGACTCAATCGAAGGTGTTGGAATTTCTCGATTCTTGTCAAATCAACGTCTTGATGGACCACGGTGTTGAACATCGAGAAAAAGTCGGGCCATTCTGCATAGTTACCGCTAAACTTTGGTATTTGCAGTATACGTAACCATTGCTTCGGTTGAGCGACGATGAACGATGGTTGATCTCCAGAAAACGGCCCCGACGTAGAGCTATGACCTCTGAAGCTCGGCAAGCGTGTAGTTGGCGTGTCAGCTTAGTTTTTGCCTCAATATAATGGTTGGTGAATGTGGTCAAAAGAACATCAGCGTCGTTGTCCTCTAGCTGCATGTGAAGGGCATCGAACCTCTTCTCCAGGCGATCCATTTGCTCGATACGTACCTCTACTGCAGCTTCGTCGAACTCGCGCAGGGCTTCGAAAGTCAGAGAGTTGTTGGTTTGGGTTATTTGTTGAACAAAAGACTCAAGCTTCTTCTTGGCTTCAGCTGAGTCAATCTTCTTAGATGGTGCCATTTTTGAATATATAAGCACA
>NW_023458578.1:554328-563301 GCF_013731165.1 Rhagoletis pomonella
AAAAACGGCTTTCAAAATATATATTAGTTGAGATATATTATATATTATAATTATATTTTGACAGTATCCGTTGTTTCCGATTGGCGCAAAAAATTTTCGCCTTGATATGGTCGTTGCTCAAAGCTATTTATATTCGAAATTGCATGAAAATTGGAAAACAGGAATCTATAAGCTTATCCAGGCAAAAAGCTACCTACGTACCGAATTTTAAGCAAATCGGACCGTAAATACGATTTTTTCGAATAGATCGGTCCCTGGACCACTTCCCGGAAAGAATTGATCATATATGCTAATATGTATATGCTAAACAGCTACTTACGTACCAAATTTTAAGCAAATCGGACCATAATTAGATTTTCCGAATAGACCGGTCCCTGGTCCACCTACCCGAAAAAAGTATTTTTTTAACCTAAAACATGGTGGTTACCGAAAGCTATTTATATACAAAATTTCATGAAAATCGGACCAGCCGTTCGCGAGATTACCTGTTACAAAAAAAGGGACTACTCTTTATATAATTAGTACAGATTATAGTAAATAGTAATATAGTAATAGTATAGTATAGTAAATAATAATATAGTAATAGTATAGTATAGTATAGAAGTATAGATATCTCTGAAAGTATGCATGGTACAGTACTGGAACTTCGTATGGAGATATATATGTAGTTGAAATCGAGCCCATATTCATGGAGAAAATTTGTGCTATTTGAAAAGGGGGGTGTGAGGCCTAAAAACGTACCGACCTTTAGCTATCTTTGAATGAATTTATTTATTCTTCTGTAGGTGTGTTTGTGAGTGAAATCTTCCTAAATGGTTGTACGGATTTTAGCGAAACTTTTTGGATGGTATAGTTTCACAATTTAATCCGACAGTTGGCGCTGTAGTTGAGTTATTACTAAAAATCTTATTTATGATCCGATTTGGCTAATGTTTTAAATATGTATGCAATACTATTGCAAAAACGTGCTGCCAAGTGGTGCTGAAGTCGAGATATTACTAAAAATAGCCAAGTGAGAAAAGGGGCCGTGAAGGTCAGATTAAATCGACCTGTTGCACCATTGAGTATATCAAACGCTCCTGCGTTGCAATTGGCCCAATGGATGTGATTTTCCAATATTATTATGCGTTCAAACTTTTAAGGTATTTCGTCTGAAATAAGTATATGTATACTTCATTTCTGTAGAACAATGATTCGCACCCATTTTGAAATTGCCACCAACTATACTGCAAAGCTTCTAGGACATTCACTATAGAACCGGGTCATTGTTGCCGCCAGTGAGTGAAGAGGAAAAAACTTATTTCGCTTTGCGAATAACCGTGCTATAAAATGCCGCACAACTGGAGAATTTCAAGAACTTCTTCACGGATATAACACTTTCCTTAGGTTATTCAAAGCGGCAAATGACCACCAAACCATAATCTTAGCAGACGAACGTGCCTATGAAAATTGTAAACGTGAATTGTTGGTGAAAATCTTGGACCAAAAAGTTTAAAAAAAATATATAAAAATTTTGGGCGGGACGAAGTTCGCCGGGTCTGCTAGTAATATATATACACACATTTACTGACTCTTACATTGTTGAATATTTAATGCACAAGGAAGTGGGCATAGTTCGCCTTCTTCCATTAATTCTAATGGTATAAAAAATGTTTGGTGCAAATTAATAGGGGCGGTGCTTGGGGGTGGTAAAAGTAGAATTTTTACTATTTTCAAAAGCTATAGCAAATGTACAGTACGAAGGTTACACTAGGCGCTATACATTGGTTGATCAAGGAACAATTCAACTGCAGCCAAGTTGTCATTTGTTTACAGAAGAGGTAAACTTATGGTCACACTCCACTGCTACTACTGAATTAGAATATGTATAATATGCCGCCTCTTAACATAAGTAGCCTATTGCCGCCGATAAGGCACATCACCTTAGGAGGCGAAATAATAACGTATACGATTCCGAATATGCCTAAGCCACCAAGCAAGTTTCACTTCGCTGATGACTTCGAATTTCATCATACGGTACATTATTTATCCAACTTAATATCATATCATATCATAAATCATAATATGTCTGATAATTGTCGCCAAAAAACTATGTGGGCTGTCAACGCGATTCATTCCCGCTGCTATTGCCTTTCGAAATTAGCACTTGCATAACTTTCGTTTATCACCATTATTGTAATATGTATTTGTAAATATACAAATTAAAATATTGAAAGAGTTGTACTGAAAGCAAATACTTTCAACGTGGGTAATATGTTTAGTTTCTTATCGGAAACCTGAACCAACAAAAAAATTTGTTGCCACAAGTAGTTGTCGATAAGATGCATATCAAAATATAAACAACAAACCAATGCATTGGTCCTTAGGGTTTTCGGTTGTTTGCATCTACCACATCTGCAAATACCAAGAATAGCGATAAGCACTACATTCTCCCTTCTAACAGAATAAGGGTTGATGCAACTATGCATTTATATATGCTTATCTTATGTAATACATGTTTAAATACGTATGCAGATACATATATTGTACACATACAAGTAAAATCGCTTTTCACTTGAACATCTATTGTAACCCTGCAGTGAAAAGCTGAACCAGTATGCACAAATTCCAGTTCATGAACTATTATTTAAGGACAAAAGTCATACCAGTCCATTATGAACCATAATTATACCAGTTCCTCGTAGAAAAAAGTAAACTAGTTTGCAGAAATTCTAGTTCGAAAACTGGTATTAAATGGGGAAGTTATACCAGTTCGTCATGGACTATAATTATATCAGGTCTCCGCAGTGAAATGCCAAACCAGCCAGTATAAATACTAGTTCATTAACTAGTATGTGCTAAACCGACGGCCTACCATTTCGGCGATACAACTTATGCGATCAGCGACATCTGTCTTTGAATAGCCTCAACCAAAACTAAAATGCGGTTTATTGCTTTCATCACAAATGTCGGCTGTGGCGTCGAGTGAAGACTACTGAGATTCAGGTTCAGGTTCTGAGATCTCAGGTTCGAGTGCGCGTGTAAGTTGTTAAAGTGAAGTAAGTAAATTAATTTAAATAATTGTTTCAATTTAAATTAAAAAAATACATAAATTTATAGCCTTATTCTGTATCACGAACGATAGGCAACACGAACGATTCGTCTGCAGAGGAATGCTTCAAAAATTTGTCCGGCGGCGTCATTTTACCCGGTTTAAACGCAACCGACACCATTGCAACGTAATGTATGAAAAGCAAAACGAAAACGCTCGATAGAGTTTAAAATCGTAATCAGAGAGGTTGTCGTCTGCAGACGAATCGTTCGTTTTGCCTATCGTTCGTGATACAGAATAAGGCCGCTAATTTCATTTGGGAAAAACCTAAATACCCAAATACCATAAAAAAAATGAAAAAATTAAATAATTTTTTGTTCTTTTTAAAACAATTAATTTAAAAATTACAAGAGATAAATAAAAAAATAAAAAAAGGTTCGCTCACTGAGATTCGAACTCGGATCTCTTGATTTGGAGTGTCAAAGCTTTACTCTGTCGGCCGTTGCCGCCATGGGCGTAGCCAGGTAGGGGCAGGAAGGGGCCCAGGCCCCCCTTACTTCCAAATTTTTGCCTAGATATTCAAAAATAGTACCACGAAATGCTTGCTTGATAATTTCGCCCCCCCCCCTAAATTTCAAGGTTTTTCCTATATATATACTGTATAACAAATTATACTCCCAACGCTAACAAAATAATTAGTAAATTGATTTAAATGTAGATATGTGGATCATCCGGTTCAGTATCAAGTTATTATCTCTAACTTCAAAGCACTTCCATTTTAAGAGGGTAGAAACCTGGCAGCAGTCGACAATGAGCAAAAATTGATTGATTCGTTTATTACTTTGTCTTTAGGTTTGTGTCTTTTCTAAGCGTACAACGAAAGTTTTTTATCACAGAACCAATCTGAGATTATTGATAAAACTATAGACCGGTTGGGTGAACAGCCAAGACGTTTACTTCTTAAGTGTGACAAAACAAAATCAAGTAATATATTTAGCATAAATAAATATACCAGCCTAAAAAAGCTGCGTACTCAAAATGTTCAATACGCCCTCATATTTATACATACATACATATGTATATCATTTAACGTTTTGTCCGGCTATTTGGTTTATTATACACGTATGTAGGGCGAATTTAAAAAAATTCATCAGGGTTTAGTTGAGATATTCGTTTTTGGCCACTATATTTTGTACATTTTCCAGTACTGCAAAGCTTTTGACTGCCATTCACCTGGTAGTGGCCAGAAGTGATTCGTGTGCTTACGGTTCAAATCGCAGCTAACTACGTCCGGATATTTATATCCATGAATACTCTGGGTAGCGACCGAACGCTAGTTTGGGAGCGAGGTAAAGTGGGAGGGCGTAACACCCCGCGTGCGCTGGGGATTAATCGGGATGGTGCCTCTGCCCGGCTGGTTGAAGTCCTAGGGAAAATAAAGGCTGACATCACCTCCATCCACGAAATGCGAAGGACGGGCGAGGAAGGTAAGCGTGAGCCTTGCGACATCTACTACAGTTGCCACGTAAAGGAGTGCAATTCGGTGTTGGATTTGTGGTGGGAGAGAGACCGGCGTTCACTCTAGTGGACGAAAGTCTAGCCACAATCCGCATCAAAGCGAGATTCTTCAACATCTCATTAATATGTGCCAATGCCCCGATGGAAGAGAGGGACAAGGCATCCAAGTCTCTCTTATCTTAGAGCGTAGATATTAGCTGAAGGTGATCGACTTTGCCGGGGCCCGAAAATTGGCAGTATGTATTACTGGGTTCTAGCATAAAAAGATCCATCAAGCTACATGGTTGTCTCCACATCGAAAAACGGGAAACCAAATCGAGGATGTTGTGATAGGCGGAAGGAATGCTTCCATGTTTTAGATGAACATACGTACACTCCGAGGGCCAAACATCGACGCGCACTACTATGTTGATGCATCCAATATATGACCCAACCTCGGAACAGCAAAAAAAGGGCCCCCAACAATCCAAGGAAAGTTCAACGTCGAAAAGCTGCAATCAACACAGACGGCCAATGGATTCGCCGCTCGACCCTCACACCTGCTGTGAGAGAGCACTCTTCAACAAACCGACTTGCGCGATCAGTGGAACCATATTTCCCGCTCATTACTGGTACGATGAGGAGTGTGAGAAAATGCTTGAAACGCTGGCCGACAGAAAAAAACAGCCGAAATTTTTAGCAGAGTGTTGAGCGACTTACGGAAGGTTTCAAGACTCTTGTAGGAACAACCATGGCGACCTAGTGACCGATGTCCAGAACGTACTCAGACTATGGAGGGAACACTTTTCGACCCTTTTGAATGGCAGAAGCACTGAAAGAAGTGGAAAAGACGAACCTGAGGTCCCACTCGATGACGATGGAGTCGATATCCCAGCGCCTGACTATGACGAAAAGTGCCAAAGCTGCTTGAGCCGACGGCCTGTCAGCTGAGCTATTTAATAACGATGGCAAGGAGGTAATAAGGTGCATGCCCGACGACTGGAATTCTAGTGCGCTCTGCCTAATCCACAAGAAAGGCGACCCCGCCATGCCTGCCAACTACCGTGGGATCATCCTTCTAAGTATAGGTTGCAAGGTCTTATCGAATGTATTGTCTACCAAAGACCAGGTATTTACAGTACGCCAAAGAAAAGGATCCGCACTCGCCACCTATTTGTCGACTTTAAAGCCGCTTTCGACAGCACTAAAAGGAGTTTCCTATATGCCGCTATGTCTGAATTTGGTATCCCCTCAAAACTCATACGCCTGTGAAAAATGACGTTGAGCAATACCACCAGCTCTGCTCTGTTGCCGTTCGCCACCAGACGGAGTTTCAGACAGGGCGACTCTCTTTCATGTGACTTCTTTAATCTGATGTTGGAGAAGATAATAAAATCTGCAGAACTGAACCGCTTAGGAACAATTTACAACAAGAGCGTACAATTGCTGGCTTATGCCGATGACACTGACATCATCGGTAAGAAAAACCGCGAAGTCTGTCCTGGCTTTTCCAAGTTGGACAAGAAAGCGAAGCGAATGGGTCTGGTGGTAAACGAGGACAAGACGAAGATGACAGGAGATCATCAAACAAACAATCAGCACATTCGCGCCTTGGCACCCACGTCACTTTAGACAGTTATAATTTCAAGATAGTAGAGAATTTCGTTTACTTGGGAACCAGCATTAACACCGATAATAATGTCAGCATGGAAATCCAACGCAGAATCGCTCTTGCCAACAAGTACTGCTTTGGACTGAGTAGGCAATTCAGGAGTAAAGTCCTCTCTTGACGTACGAAAACCACACTACAAATCACTCATCATGCCCATGCTGGTATATGGCGTATTAAAATACAGCGGCTTAACTGGCTTGACCATGTCGTTCGAATGGACACCGACGCCCCAGCTCTGAAAGTATTCTGGCTTCACTTGGCATTCCTAATTGGCGTCAGTTGGTCAAAATCGCTTTGGCGGTTACAGCACCAAATAAGAAGAAGAGGAAGAGAATAGATCTATAACCTTATCAGTCACACAGTGTTATAATCCCGACGAAATCTTTGACGGTGGTACCGGGAGGGGAACGGTACATGACGGTAAGAATTTTAGTTTGGGTTAAAGTCTTACACGGACGGGGTTGGGCTTTCAATGCTTCCTCCTCGTAAAATAAACATGCTCAGTAAAAGGTTAACAATTTAAGTCGACTAATAGTTTTATATCAACTTTTCTGAACTTCTCTTTATTTGTTTTTTGTACAACATATTTACCTTTGTTAGTTACAATAATTTTAAGCTATAATAAAAAATTTTTTAGTAAGTTATTGGTTTTGAATTTTTTATTTTGTATGGGCCCCCCTAAATTTCGTTCTGGCTACGCCCATGGTTGCCACTGTTGCAGCGTCGCGAGCAAAATGACATACTTATACTTTTCATGGGGGATGAATAGGCAGTCTATCCCGTCAACTGGTATGATGCTACTAGTATTTCTACTGGTAGCGTGCTGATGCAGAAACGGACAATTGACATCTCCTATGACACCGCCATGATAAAAATACCAGTCGCTGACATTGAAAAAGGATACAACGTGAACTAGTTGGGCTGAAACACAAACTGGTACCATTCTGGTTCACAACTAGTAATATGACCCTAAGGAAAGTAATATGACCTTAAATAAATAAGTATGTATACATTTTGAGTCTATTATTTATGGTATTGTTCAAGTGGATGGCATTGCCTTGGTCGAGCTAGCGATCGTGCATGCAGACAACTAAGTAATAAATAAATTAATCCCAACGGCTTTTTACCCTCCATTCCCGCCCAACCGACACGAGGGGCGCAGTCCGCATGACGTACGGAAACCTTTTTTTTTTTTTTTTTTAGTTTTTTCGTGCCGAGTAGTGGAAACAGGAGTTTGTTAAGTGTCGAGATCTAAAACTATTCAGCTACAGAATCAAATTCATCAGCTGATTGGATATGCTAAAGATAGTATTTCAATTATTGAGAGTGGAAATAATAGTTTTCTTTATAGTAAAAATCGAGTCCGATACGTCAAACGTGCTGGAATGACAGTTAAAATCTTGACATAAACCACGGAATGATTCGTTTAGTTCAAAATTAGTTTTGCATGGTTTTAAAAATAGAGGTCGAAAGTGTCTTGACATTCGAGAAGGAACATTAAAATTTACCTCAGCCAGGAGGGCCGGGCTATTAATCAAGCCTGTCATTAATTTTACGATAAATATTATACCCAGCATTTCTCTACGACTTGCGAGTGTAGGCAAATTTATGAGCTTTAGACGACTTGTGTAAGGGGGGAGATTGTAATCTGAATCCCAGTTAAAATTACGCAATGCAAAAAGCAAGAATTGTTTTTGAATTGATTCAATCCTTTCTGAATGAACTTGGTAGCGGGGATTCCAAACAATAGATCCGTATTCTAGGATAGGTCTAACTAAACTGGTAAAAAGAGCTTTTGTAACATAAGGATCTTTGAACTCTTTTGACCATCGCCTTACAAATGCAAAAACGCCTTTGGCTTTATTGACTGTAACATTAATATGATGGTTGAAATTCAGTTTGGAATCCATTGTGATACCAAGATCGACAAAATTGGATACCTGCTCCAGATTATAATTTGATATTGAATAAACAGCTGGTTGAACAGCCCTCCGAGAGAAACACATAACTTTACATTTTTGAAGGTTTAGTGGCATATAGTTTGTATTACACCAACTAACCACGTTGTTCAGATCCGCTTGTAACAAAGACCTTTCTTCGATAGAGGACAATGTTTTAAAAAGTTTCACATCATCGGCATACATTAAAATTTTTGAATGTTTTATTATAGAAGAAATATCATTAATGAATATCAGGAACAGAATCGGACCAAGGTGGCTTCCCTGAGGAACTCCTGAAGAAACTTTAATGATGTTGGAAGAACAATTATTAACAATAACTCTTTGTGTTCTATCAGAGAGGTAAGATGAGATCCATTGAAGAAGACTGGGCTGAAAGCCGATTAGGTCGAGTTTACGGATGAGTAACGAGTGACATACTTTGTCAAAAGCTTTACTGAAATCGGTGTAAATTACGTCGGTATGAGCATTTTCTCTAAAACCGTTTGAGACATGAGTTGTAAACTCCAATAAATTAGTCATAGTAGATTTTCCTTTAGAAAACCCGTGTTGAGATTGTGTAATTGAAGAAGATATAGAATATGTCAGCTGGTTAACAATAATTGCTTCGAATAATTTGGGGATAGCGGAGAGTTTCGCTATGCCTCGATAGTTTTCTATAGACGACCTGCTGCCGTTTTTGTGAAGTGGTATTATGAAAGACTCCTTCCAGGCTGACGGAAAAACGCCATGTTTAAGTGACAAATTGAATAGAGTTGTTAAAGGCTCGCAGATGTTCTCAGCGCAGTTTTTAAGAAAACAGGTCGGAATATGAT
>NW_023458578.1:563401-572662 GCF_013731165.1 Rhagoletis pomonella
ATCGACAGTAATAAACAAAAAGGAAGATAAGACATCCAATCGTTTTATTTACCCGAGGCCTGGAGGTCAAAAAAACAATCAAAATTGTTAATTATTAGCAAAATATGCAATAGAAATAAAAAATAGCATTTGGTTTTCCAACACATTCCTTCTGTCAGGTCTGCAGATCGCATGCCGTTTACTTCATAAAAGCAGGAAATAAAATAAAGTTTCAAACTATCCCATTGCTCAACTAAGAATACACAACGCTTTCTAGTGAAAGCCATCGTGTTTGAGATATGGCCAAGTTTTTGTGGGGTTTTAACGAACAGTAGACCTGAAATTCCTTCAGTTCATGTATCCCGTTTGGACTGTGGGAAAATAAACTATATATGTTGCGGCACAGTGTCTCAATGCTTTTACGGAATTTTTTACAAGCGTAGCTTGAGCAAACGTGAAGTGAGTGGCATATCCACTTTGTATAAAATAAATCGATTTCTGCACTCAATAATGTTTTCAGCCCGACTAAGTCTCCAGCGATAACATTGGCTCCATCAGTGTCCAAACCAATTAGATCTCTTATTTTTAAAGGCAGGATTGGTAAATGTTTGAAAGGTGCAATTGGCAAATATTTATATGCAAAATGATTTTTGAAATACATATATTTCTAATTAAGTATTTAAAAACTTAATACGATTATGCGACCAATATCTTACTTTGCCTACCAACCAACCAACTTAAAACAAAGAGACTAAATTTGGGAGCAAAAGACCAATAGTGGCAACACTGGTGGTAGCTAAATCTAGCGACCAAAGGGCTAAAACGGCAACACTGCACATCACTAGACGCCAGCCGACTGGTTAAGCTATGTTTGGATGAACTAGCCAGAGACGATTTAGCGCGTATAAAAGACACACCAATAGATGGCAACCCACTAGTTAAGCCAAACGCTTACCTAGAAGACTGCTTCGACTGTGCACTTGTTCAGCTTTTTGTACTCGCTGTTGCGTAGTCGGTTTGAGAATTCGTCGTGCGCGCTGTCCCGATCAGCATTGCGACTAACAATTTTTTCCCCTACCAATTTTCTTCCCAAATCCGACCAAAATTGTTTACAACCTACCAAATAAATTTCAGTTATAAAAAATCATTCTGAAAGCATACAATTCATTTAATTAAGATTAATAGCCCAATTCTGTTTCGGTGGCAAACATTTTTTTTACTGACAAATTTAAACTTTTTTTTTTTTTATTGTATCTGTGACAAGAATTTGTCACGGATACAATAAGCGCCGTAAATGTTCCGGATACAAAACATTTACATACATACATATATGTACTTTGTACATTTTAAAACAAACAAGAAATAAATAAAGCAGATACAGTCTTAGGCCAAGACATGAGATCTTTAAACATTTTTTGGTTTTATGAATTGTATAAATACATGTACAGTGAAAGGTCCCATAGACGGACGTTCTAATAAGCGAACATCTCATTTAAGCGGACACATTCTTGGAAACGAACAATTTTTGGTTTTTTTCCATACAAAATGCTCTCCCATAAACGGACTTTCCGATAAACGGACGCTGACACTCAAACATGCCCAGTTATGAACAAAAAACTCTCCCATAGCGGACGCGAAACTCTAATAAGCGGTAAAATTTTTTTTTCAGTCTGATGTCGACTCTTTCGCATGTACATATGTAAATGTGCACAAGTACACACGTCGTAGCCAGAGATGTTTTCTTTTCTAAAAAAAAAGTTTACTTTTCATTGCCCTCTTCTTACTGCTTCAGCGAAAGCAGGAAAGACAACGACATAAATTTGAATTTATTTTCCATTCATTCTGTTTTATCTATTGAAAGATAAATATTATTTTAATGTATGATCCCGCAATTTAAATTTTTGAAATTTAAATTTTTATATTGTTTTTTCGAAATTCCCATAAGCGGACATCTCCCATAGGCGGACAAAAAATAGGTGACCACCGGTGTCCGCTTATGGAAGCTTTCACTGTACACACATGTTATGTACCAATAAGTTTAATTTCTTAAAAGTAAATTTAAATCAATTAATTACACATGCAAATCTTTAGCAGCCGACCACACATAGTGCGGGTCATTATTTTACAACGCTTTTACCAACTTGCAATGTTGTGTGTACAGACAACATTTTTAGCTATAATTATAGATTCCAATCAAAGCACCTATACAAAGGTCTTGACATCAACCTCGACGGTAGGCCTTGCCGAAAGTAGTTAAATATTACGCCTATAAATATGCACTACATACGCTACAGCGGAAACGGACGACAAGCCATTTCTTTAAATGAAATTAATTGGAGCTCGTATGTATGTATGTATGCACATATGTACATTTTGCTTGGTTATGCACAAAATAAACCACACAAATATTTGCACAAATACCACCTTTTACAAATAGGAATCGAATAAAAATCTTATTTGTACTTATTTGAATTTGCGCAAATATTTGTGTGGTGTATGTTTCATATCAAATAAAACACCTCTTTGAGGTAAAATTTTCGAGTGACGAAAGCTGGACTAGAAACACAAAATTTATGATTTTTTATTCATACGAATCGTTGCAAAAGTTCTGTTTTATTTTTTTATTGTGTTTTTGGCAGTAAACGGAAATTCGCAACGTTCCGAATAAATAAAAAAAGATTTTCCATACGTTTGAAAGGCAGTTAAAAAATGCGTATAATTTCCGTCACGAAATTGATATCATAAATTTTGTGTTTCTAGTTCAGCTTTCGTCACTCGAAAATTTTAGCTCAAAGAGGTGTTTTATTTGATATCAATTATTTTGGGGTAGCAAATTTAAAATCGACGAAAATACAAACAATAAACGAAATGTTTTATTTTCTCAAATAAATTGCTAAGAATATTCTCTAAATCTAAATTATGTATTCAAATCGATGTGTCCATTGAAACACATAGTTTTTCGAATACGGAATAAAGCGAAAAAGGATGATCAAGGATATGATGATATCAAGGATGATGTGTATTCGAAAAAATTAAAAATAAAAAAAATATGAGAAATGATAAAAACTTATCAACTTGGTACCAACCTTGGACAATAAACAACTGTATTCGTCTGATTGCCTCGTAGTTTAATTGTTGTTAAGATTTCTACTGGGTGTGGGGCGCACACATGTGCTTTTTTTTAAGAAGTTTTACTTCTATCACGTGTACGGTGTTGCACTCGTGCTATTAAACTAATGATTTTTTCTCAAGTATTTTTGCTCAGTGGCAATTTATACATATGTATGTAAGTAGTAGCGGAACATTGGATGAACTAAATGCATTCATACATACATATTTATGTACAACTATAGGTAAGTACCAGGTAGGTTAAGTGCGGGTGATAAACCCATGTAGCATAGTTAAATATTGTGTACATACCTGCAATTAAAATGGGGAAGAATGTTACAATTTCGGCATGTGACTGAAAAAAACTCTAAAATACGCACAAATTGTGGTTTCCAAGACATGTACGAAGTGATTAGCACAGCTGCATCCTTCAAATTGTCAACTCGCGGGAAATTCCCCGATTTGCAATCTGGGAATGGGCGATTTTTTTCGGGGCACTGGGTATGTTATTTTTATATCTTAAAGTAACCAAATTAGACGGATATGTTAATTTTTAACCATTTGACCCTTTTTGGAGCGACATTTTTTCAATTTGAATAGCAATATCTCCACATAAAGAGTTTTCCCAGATATAAGCTATATACCAGATGAAAGCTAAGGTCTTGGGCTAGACTTGTTGACTTGTTGTTAGATTAAAATCGACTGACCAGTTTTTGAGAAAATGCCCGAAATCTCTATTTTCAGCAGCCCGATTTTTAGTTTTCAGGCGATAACGTTATGGCGTATTTATACTTTATAAACACAAAAGATAGGCTTAGATAGCTTGTTTGAAGACCGTTCTACTGATATCCACATCAATGACATGGACTGAGTAGTGCGGCCTCAGTGGTAGTTAAAAAAATTGCCTTTTTTCGAATTTCAGGCAGCAGCCACGCCCACACAGGCATACGAATCAAAACATCCTGGAACAAAACCTTCTAAGTTTTTTTTGTACTTTAATTCCTGAAAGCACAGTATACCAGTAGAAAAGGTTTTTGTTGTTGTGGCTGTTAATTTGGTCCCCATAAAGGACTTGAGGGTTGCCAGCAACTGTTTTGCCGCATTCAGGGTGCTGTGCAGCAAAATAATGTGGTGAAAAATTTTAACATCGGATAAATGGCGAGAGAAATATTGTTATGCGCTTTATAAGTAAACATGGACGTAATAAAATGTTTTATACTTCAATACAACTAATTAGCGCTATTTTTGCAATTCGAAGTGATCTTAAAAATATTTGTAGTGAAATATGTATGTACTTTATAAGTTAAATGGAAACTATCTTATATGTAAAAATATATTCCGACTTACTTCAAATAAATGATGTAAAATGTTTTATATATGGATCAAATTTTAATAATAATATTTAGTACTCTCATCTACATTGCTTTTATTGTAAGTTTTCACGAGTAGTTGCAGTTTTCTGCAATTGTCTCTGGCCGACTATACATGCTAAAGCTAAATAATTTCACAATTTCTACCCTCTTAAACGTTTATATTTTAATAAAATGTGATAAATTTTTAAGAATATATAATTTTCGATCAAACTATAACACTGAATGCTTGAGAAACAATTATTTAAATCAAATGATTAATAGTGAACTCACTCGGAGCGAATTTTGGAACACTGAGCGAATTATTCATATTAACATTAAATTATTTCTATCTTTCTACCCTATTAAACGTTTATATTTTAATAAAGTTGATCAATTACTTAAGAATATATAATTCCGATCAAACTATAGTACTGAATGCTTGAGAGACAATTATTTAAATCAAATGATCAATAGTGAACGCACTCGGGGCGAATTTTGGAACACGGAGCGAATTATGCATATTAACACTAAATAATTTCTAACTTTCTACCGTATTATACGTTTATATTTCAATTTAATATGATTAATTACTTATTAATATATAAACTCCGATCAAACTTCACTACTGAATGCTTTACAAACAATATTTGAATCAAAAGATCAACAGTGAACGCACTCGGAGCGAATTTTGGAACACGATATAAAATATGCATGTTAAGACTAAATAGTTTCTCATAAGCTTATGTTTTAATATAATATAATTATCTACTGAAGAATATATTAACTCCGATCAAACTATAGTATTAATTATTTGACAAACTATTTAAATCAAATGATCAACAGTGAGCGCGCTCGGAGCGAATTTTGGAACACTTCATAAAATATTTACAGAGGAAGTACATTATTTGGTAGAGATCAAAATGTATTTAACAAAGTGTGATTGAATTTGACATTGCTCTCAGAAAAACCATCCTATAAAGTCAAATTGAAAAAAATTTGTACGAATTTTGAATCGTTTGTTTATATTTTTTTACATAATAGTATCTTAAAAGAGAGCCGCACTGAGTTGTCAATAACACCTTGGGCCGTATGCATAAAAACTACGCAATTACTTTTTCTCAGATTTTCATACCTTTCACTTAAATTTATTTGAAAAAATTGAGTGAAAGGTCTGAAATTTTAAGAAAAAGCATTTGCTTAGGTTTTATGCATACGGCTCCTTGTTTAATACACCCATGATACAAATACTTAAAGGTAAAACCGCACAATTCGTCGGCCATCATTTACTTTTTGTAGTTTGTCTATTTTATAAAATTAAAATTTTGAGAGCAACTCAAATGCTAATTAAAGGTAAAACAAAAAACAAATAGATGAAAATATTGAAATTTTCATTTATTTGAAAACATTTTTGTAATGCAAGCAAACTTTAAAAATGTTCAGGCTGCCTTTCAACGGTTTTACCTTCAGATGTTTGTACCATGAATACACCTTGGTCAAGATATCACGAACAAGTTTTCCTTTATTTATTTTTACTTAAAATCCTTAAATATGTATCTTGATTTTTTTCTGTAGAATACGTAATAATTTTTTTTTAACGATTTAAAAAAAGGGAAGACAGTCAGATCTACGTAACCAGAACGACCTGAATGCGCATTGAAGTCTGTTGTATTTTTTGCTTAAAATTATCTGTTATTATTGAGATACAGTTTCGCTACTATTTAGAGATTTCTCGACATAGTTTTTCATATTACTGTTATTAATTATTTTTCTTATTAGTCATTTATATGTTTAGGAGTTACTGTGGGTGCTTTAAGATTCATTTTGTAAATATGTATGTACATATAAAAAACAATTGCGATATTTTATTTTAAATTATGAGTTTTATTCGTGTAATTTTTTATGTTTAATAGTTTTGAGAACATTTTTTGGTTCTGTCGATTCTTTTATTGCATGCCTTAAACTTTTTTTACTTTAAGTTATAATGTTGAAGATTTGCCTTCTGCCTTTGTCAAACACTTAAGCTAGGTGCGAGAAATTTAGCATATGCGCGTAAGAGCATAGAGTAGGAATACAGCTGTGCTGCCGCGATTCTCCAACATCTTGTCAAAGGAGAAAACATATTGGTGGCGGAATCCATCGTAGTCCAATTTTTCTTAAAATCTACGAAAAAGCGATCACTGAATCTGAACTGCTATGTGTATTCAAAGCAAGCGCTGCGTTCGTAGCTACTCGAACTTAATAGCATTTGCGTAGATTTCACGAAAAATCGGACTACGATGGATTCTATGATAGCCTTGATTAGTTCGTGCGATTATGACTTATAGATCGATTATGGATGGGAACGGAACCTCAGTTGGGTTGCCGATGGACAGCGCCACTGAAATGAAAATGTTTTTATTATGAATAGCAATAATTAAGTTTCATAAAGTTCAAGGTGGTACAATTTAAAAAGAAAAATAAAAGTTGAAAAAAGAAATAAAGTATCTCAATCAAAAATTCCCGGCAGCCACAAAAACGCACTTGCCAATATAGCAACTTAGTTGCCAGCTTTCAGTTGCTAGTTGCCATCGGTAATACCATTTCAGCCACTGGCCAACCAACTGAAGTTCGGTTGTCCTCCGTAGTCGACCCATAAAATCGGAATCGAATATGCATGCACGTTCTGCTGAACGATAAATATTTTGTAAATGTGTGCTCTGTCCGCTAACGAATTCCAGCCATGTGTGAAATATCGTATGTGAAGCCTTCGTCTGACTTAACGATTGTCAAAGGCATGCCAGAAGATGTTTCATCATATGTTTTCGGCCATCGTCTTCTTCGAGTATGTTCATCGATACCAAAAACTTTACAACCTATATGTGGCAGCAGCCCTTAGTGTTTTTGCCAATGACATGGTACGAATGCACTGTTAATAACCAAATTAAGCCGCAGTTACATTCATACGTGATATAATAGCTAGTGTTGGCAAGCTGTGGGAATGCCCAGGAGATGGCGTTTGTTCAGCTATCGAAATCATTACACCGACGGCGGTGGGCAGTACTGCTGGAAAGTATTTACCACAGCGGTGGTTGTGGCGTTTTGTTCTGCAACAATAGCCTGCAATGATGACATGTCATATAATGTCGACGAAAAAAGATATAAAATTTAAAATGACTAACCTTATTCCCGGCCGATTTAGGAGACCACCCTTGATCACGACCTGAACGCATTTACCAAGAGGAAAAACAGCAGGGATTGCAGTAGTTCTTGCAATCACCGTTGATGATGCAGTGCTTGTAATTAATAGTTTGAAAATACAAAAAATTGCATTAATGAAATCTTATACACATCAAATAAATAAATTTCAATAATTTGTTTACCATTTCACAAACCGAATTACCAAGAAATAGAAACTCACCGCGATGCGATACAGAAATAAAAACCAACAGGGCTGCATTTTCTTGGTTAACAACACAAGCGCTCAGACCAAACTGATCCGCCAAATTATTTTGTGAAAAATAATAGTTGAAAAGAGTTTTTACACATTATTATCACATTAACTCATAAGTGCAAATTATTGTGATTATTTTTAGTTGCATATAATTGTATTACCTTAGACTTTTTTTTAATTGTTTTCTAATATTCAGTCTTTTGGGTAAATGATGGTACGTACAGACGCCACATACATACCAAAGCATCTCGTAGTGGAGACACGAACCAAAACACATTTACCTCTATATCTTTCCAACTATTGGCCGGAACTTAATATATAAGGTATCGTTTGAAAGGTATTGGCCTATAGAATAACACTAGATATGTTGGGTGTATCCACATGCCCCCTTAAATCGCCAAAAGCAAAAAAACGTTTTTTGTTTCGCAACACTTTAGCCTAATTTTTAAGAATCCGGCTATTCGTTTATGAAGCTTGAATACATTTTCTGGACTCACTCTGCAAGACCTTTCCAGCGATATCTCAAACATGTCGATTGGACGTCTGGATAAAAACTTCCAAAACTCGTGTATATATAAGCGAGTCATTTCAGCATGCTACTGTTGCTGCTTTCGTCACTCGCGCGCACTGCCGTGCGCTGTGATTAGATACATTGTCTCGCACATGCATATCTATGTAGTATAATTATCTAAATTGTTATTACCTTTCCATTATGTACCATCACTGATAGCATGTAATTATATGTACCATCACTGATAACCAGGGAACGGATTTTATGGAAATTGCCTTTTTTTCTGCTAAAGAGATAGAGTATATTCGATTAAGAATGTCCACGATTTAGCTTTCCCTGATTCCATATATACACAATTGATGTTGCCTTTTTTTGCCTTTTTTAAGATATTTGCCTTTTTTTGCCTTTTTTTAGATATTTGCCTTTTCTACCTTTAAAAAAGTGATTATAGCATTTACAATTTTTTTTTTTAAGAATAAAAAATATACACATGCCCATGCGGCTTATAGAAGCGCAGGGACCTCTTGCCAAATTGGTGTTGAAAAAATTCAATGCCGTTTTCTCAGCTAACGTAGGCTTGAAGACAATAAGGGATGTGGATAAAATTGTAAAGGGCAAGGAAAACGCCCTTATTCATGATAATATGAACGTTTCAAACGTTCCATATTTAAATTGGGCTCCACTTGTATCAACTTACGTCGAGCGCACATTTAGTACATTCAAGGCTTTTCTTCGTGAAAATAGAATGAAAATGCTGCCAGAAAACTTCAAAATGCATCTTGTGGTTCAATGTTACTACAACTATACAGATTAAAGTTTTATGAGTTAGAAACTCGAAAGGATAAAATAGTCAAAGATTCAAAGTACAAATTTTTCATATA
>NW_023458578.1:572762-575581 GCF_013731165.1 Rhagoletis pomonella
AATCCGTGTAAATGGCATCCATTTGTAGACCCTTACGGAAGCAAGAGCGACAGTCTTCTATAAATACTGCAAGGTTAGAGACCGTCGATCTTGCAGTTACAAATCCATGTTGATTTGGACAAATAAGATGCTTCACGTTAAAGTAAATTTTATCCTTTATAATGCATTCAAACAACTTAGCAACAGACGAAAGCTTAGATATTGGTCTATAGTTTGTTATATCACTTTTATTTCCACTCTTAAAAACAGGGGTGATAGTAGTGCTTTTCCAAGCATCAACAAAAACTCCTGAGGCTAAAGATAAATTAAACATTTTGGTAAGAGGTTTAACAAGTGCTGGGCAATTCTTCAATAGTTTCATGGATAACCCATCCACGTCTGTCTGAGAAGAGTCATTAACATTTTTTAGCCCTTCAATAATATCATTATCCGACAGAACTATTGAACCAAAAGCAAAAGAAGAGGTGGAGTGATGCACAGCAGCCAATTCATTACGGGTCAAATCCTTATCACAGTCAAAATTAGATGAGAAAAATTCAGCAAAAAGATCTGCAGCCTCCATAAGAGAAGATGCAGAGACATCATTAAAATACACGGTTTTTGGTATACTTGAAACATTTTTCTTAGACTTTATATATGACCAAAACATTTTAGGTTTTATATTCAATTCGAAGTTATTTATGTAGTTTTCATAGAGAGACTTATTCAAATCATTAAACTTTTTCCTATAAAAAACGTACAGCTCATAAAAGTTAGTCCTCTCAGTACTTTTGTACTTCTTGAAAAACTTATTTCTCAAATTTTTTAGATGCTTAAGCTCAGCAGAATACCAAGGAAGCTTATAAACTTTACTCTTAAAAGTAGGAACAAATTTGCTACACAACGCCAAAATGGAACTCTTAAAACTGCTAAAACAAGTTGCAACTTCATTACTTTGGAAGATAAAGTCCCAGTCAACTAAATTAAGCGTTTCATTCAGACCTTCAAAGTCACAGCGATCAAAATTAAATAACGGTAAAGTTGAAGAGGCAATATTAAAGAATTCATAAAATTCAATTTCCAGTAAAATTGGCATATGATGCAAGTTAGCTGGGGATATAGAAGTCACAGCTTGCGACAGCGCAAAGTTAAAATCACTACTTATAAAAATTAAATCAAGAATTCTGCTTAAATCGTTTCGTAAGCCATTAATTTGGTTTAAACCAACACTCAAAAAGTTATCAATAACATATGATTCATTACAACTAGAAACATTTACAGGAGTCAAGTAAGTACTATTATCAAGATAATTCCAATTTACATTGCTCAAATTAAAATCACCAAGAACACATAATTGATCACTGCCAATATCACGCTGAAGAGCAAGAACATTATCAACATGCGATTTATAAAGGCATTCATCACTAAGCGGGGGGATGTATGATACGCATATATACAGTATGCCGAAAGAACCACATAAACGAACACACAATTAGTCAAGAAGCGAGTCATTATCATGTAGCTCATAAAGGGACGCACGCAAACCGCAACGAGCTGCTATAAGTATGCCACCTCCTCTGCTAAAACCAGTTTTAATTGGATCTCTGTCCTTACGGAACACATCAAAACAGTTCAAATTAAAATACTCAGCATCGTAGAAATTATTATTCAGCCATGATTCTGTTAAAACAAACACGTCATATTCCAGAAGAGAGCTTAGCATGTAGACACTGCTTGTTTTACTTCTAAGGCCAGAAGCATTTTGATAGTAAATTTTTAATTTATTATTGTTATTATTTCGAACAATCAGGTTCGAGGTGGTTGGATCTGTTTTTTTCGAAAAAAACGGAATGGTCGAATCGAAATTTTTGCAGGCCAAACCTCAGGCTTCAGTAGTTTCTCATAGTCAGATTCGATCACCCCTAATTTGAAATTCACGAATCGGAGAGACTCTAGTTGCTGCTCTTTTTTCGTCAACCTGATACAACTAAGGTGTTGCTTTTCTATTGCCGTATATTTAACGACATAGTCAACGATATTTTCTGGCTGAACCGAAGGTTTAAATGAACCCAGGTGTAAGTATTTCAAACGTGAAGCCACCAGCAGTTCACTACTCTCACTAATGCCAACCAGAGGTTTTTCACGTTGACGATGGTTCGTCTTCTTCTGCTGCTTGTTATTGTTTTTATTTTTGTTTTTGTTTTTATTTCCCACCATCATCCACTCATTAGCAATGGTATCAGCCGACTTCGTTGCTAAGTTCGAAGACGACGGCACGATGATATTCTCAGCATTACCATCCGATGTCACATTTACTGCCGCATTGTTAGTAGATTTAGTCACACTCACTGCTTGCGTTGGCATAGCAGCAGAGTCACTCAAATTTGAAGGCACTTCGGGAAACGAAAAAACGCCAGTATTGTTGGTGGGTAATGCACTAGTTGATTTTGCATATGCAGCAGAGTTGAAGGCACCCAATTTGGAAAGCTGTTCTTTTAGGTCTTTAACCTCAGCCACTAAATCAGCAACAACAGCGTGCAAATTAATTCCAACACAATTATCGCAATTGTACACAACATTAGAATTATGAAAAATGTTGATATCAATTCCCAAACACAGTTGATGGAAAACGGCCTTACAAAGCGAGCAATTTATAGCATTGTCTTTCGCAATCGATTTACTGCACAAACCACAGCGCGTTCGTAAGAGCGACATCACAACTCAGAAAATAAATGAAACAAACACGGAGCAAAGAAAAAACACGTCCGATCAACACAACTGTTTGTTCCGAATATTTGGCCTGTTTTTAAAATGTAATGAAAACGCACTTGACTTCAAAT
>NW_023458578.1:575681-577087 GCF_013731165.1 Rhagoletis pomonella
TGGAATTCCGTTCCTCATAGTGTTAGGTCTGCGATGGATAGGGGCAACTACGGGAGGATAATGCATGAACACTTTAATTCTATGAAATAAAAGTGATTGCAACTCAGCTTTTCTCTTCTCTCTACTTCTTTCTCCCTTTCTCTTTTATACTTAATCGTTAAGTTTCTTTATAGGAGTGATAATATCTATTATTTGATGTTAAGTTTTAATATTAATTTTAAGGATAAGCTTTTGTATTTAAATTTATTGTTATCACTTATTTGTTTCATGTTAGATTTAAGATTCTAATTTTGTAAATTAATGCGCGCTGATGTATTATAAAAGACTGAATTGTCTTAAAAATACAACCTCATTTCTTAGTTAAATAAATAAATAAATAAATCTATTACGAGTTGGGTTGGTGCTCTTTCATATGCGCATTTTTTTTTAATTTAGCACGTTTTTTTAATTCTAAACTTCTTTCTCTCAGTGCACCGGTTTCATTTGTAAAATAGTTACATCTTCAGATAGTTGAACTTTGTACAAGCAATAGTTGAGGATTAATATACATACATATGTACCTAAATACGTTAAAAATGACGTGCACAGAGTTTTACAATTATATTAAGAAAAAGTCAGAAGTTTTGAAACAAGTCCAAAGCAACGAAAAATTTTACTGATATTTTAACGTTATCTTATACTAAAATTTTTTTTCTTTCATGAAACCTAGAGTGCTTATAAGTACAGTGCCGTACAAAATTATTGGCTCGGAGACTCTTCATCAAATGACAATTTCTAATCAGATCTGTTAGAAAAATTTTGAAAATATACCTTTTGTACCAATTAATAAAGTGCAAGTTTGAAGTTTCCAGCAAATTTCGTTGATTTTTAGCCATTTTTTTTGCTGACAGTGCTTCCTTATAAAAAGAATTGTCGAACAGAGTTTGTATGGAAGAAACTCTCAGTAAAAACAATACCAAAAATCAACTAAAATTTAATACGCTGCAAAACTTCATTTCATTTCATTTCATTTATTTCAAAAAACATTAGTACAATAAGACTTAGTCTTCTTTAGTACAACAGGTTCATACAAATTACAAATTATAACAATAGAATATTAAATGTAACAACAAATATCGAAAGTAATCTAGATAAATATTACAAATACAGATTGGTTCATCAATTTGAAGAGAAGTGGGTATACAGAATAGCTTTAAAGTTGCTCTTGTTAAGTTTGCTTCTAACATTAATAGGAATGGAGTTCCACATTCGTATAGCGTTAATGAAAAACAGTCTTGTGGAATTGTTAAATTTGTACAGAGGTAAGATTAAGTCGTATGATCGCTCCGACTTAGGAAAGATAAGTTTTTCATATAAGTGATAAGGTATCTTCGTATTCATAAGTCGGAAAAGGAAAATGCAGTTTC
>NW_023458578.1:577187-578894 GCF_013731165.1 Rhagoletis pomonella
TTAGTTTAATTTTTATCAAAGAAAGCGTTGAAAACTAGCGTTCTTCAACCGCAGAGCTATGCGGTAATGAAATTATATATATATATATTTTTTATAATATATAATTATTTATTGAATATTTCTTTCGAAACTAACAAAAGGTTTTCAAATCTTACAAACTACCATTAAATTTAAAATTTCTGTGGCAATGCTTAGAAATTTTTGTCTGTGACAGTCTTTGAAGTCTGTTAAAAATGGAATGCACGCTGTGCCCCAAAGCTAGGGCTGCACAAATTTGAATAAAAGTTCAAAGATAACTACAATTTTATGGATTCACTGAGGGAAATAACGCATAGTAAACATGAGTATTTTTATTTGATTATCGTTCTAAAATGTTCGTATTTAAAAACAAAACTTTAATACCACGCACGCGTGGTGTTGATTGAAAGTCAGCATTTGAATGCACATTTACATGTCTGGCTGTAGATGAGTGCGCAAAGATACTTGCCACAATTTGTTAATTTCCAGAGGGTCAGGGTTCAAAACCCATTACCGGCAGCATGGAATTTAAATATATATTTTTTAACTTAATTATGAAAAAGTTTCCGTTTGAATTTAATATTTCTAGACTGAATAATAAAATGTGTATACTTAAATGTATAGCCGATACAGATGTTGGCAGAGTAAGACGTGTTTTAGTGGTGCTCTTAAGTATTTGTGTTTTCCCGCGTAAATAATTTAAAAATTTCTTCAAACTATTGATCTGCCGGTGTACCTGTGCGCTGTAAGTTTTTCGTGAGACTGCGAACACCTTTACTCACCTTATTTGGTATATTCCTGCTTAATTAAGTAAACAAACGAACAAGAAGCCAACAAGCATGTCAATAACACGCAAATACTCAGCGAGAAAACCGGCAAACCCACCTAAAACTCCTCTCACACCAGCATCAGCTGCATTTGAGCGGATGGTGATGAAACTGGAGGTGCAGAGGGACGCAATTTTCGAGCAGTTGACAGCGGTTATGATGAGATCAGAAGAGAGAGTAATGGAGAAGATCAGTGAGCTGGCCGCCGATACGGCAAATTTAAAGCTATCCATTGCAGCTATTGACAAACGTGTGGCTGCAGTTGAGAGCACATGCACTGAAGTTCTCAATCTTCGCAATGAACTGGCTGCTGCTCAGACTCAGCTCAGCGCTCCGAAAGCAGCGCAGTTTCCACTTACTTATTAGTCAACGGGATTCCTTAAGCAGCCGGTGAGTGTTTGCCTGAACTTTTTGCTAAGATTTACTGTGCAACTCAGCATAAACCCCCGCCTGTGCGAGATGCTTTTCGACTAAAAAGCGTAAAAAGTTATGGGCAAAAAAGCAGTGGAAACTGTCCCATTGTTGTAAAGTTGTTCTCTTCGCAATCGAAATCAGCTCATGAAATCTATTGCGGTCTTCTGCAGATCCAAAAAGAGATCGCTTGCACTCTCTGAAGTGGAGTTGGCGGGCTATGGGTCAATATTTGTATATGAGAGTTTGCCGAAAAAATTGCGAGATGTGATGTCGTATGCTTCAGAGCTCAGGCGGAAGAAACAACTGGCGTCAGTGTTCTCTATACGAGGGAAAATTTTTGTGCGACAAAAACCAAATGAAGAGCCCATACTGGTGAGCAGCAGAGCCGAAATTAACGCTCCTTTCAACAGTACGCGGAAGTAAAAATGTATGTGTATCGAATGTTCAC
>NW_023458578.1:578994-582301 GCF_013731165.1 Rhagoletis pomonella
AATGTCTATACCGCAGTGCATGTCAAAGACTGTCGTCAAAATTCGAAGTCAGATGATTGGCATTCCGTTTTAATTACTGATGTCAAATGTGAAGTTAAATGTTTAAACAAAGTGTAATTTTAGCTATAGACAAACCAAAAATGTAACTGGATAGAACTGTTCATGCTGATTTAAAACTTACCAAATTTTTTTAGCGCATGTAAAAAATTAAGAAGATATAGGAGGATAAGTTAAATGTTTCGATATTTTGAAATATCAATATCTTGTGAACTACATAACCGATTAAACA
This sequence comes from Rhagoletis pomonella, assembly GCF_013731165.1. NCBI lineage: Eukaryota > Metazoa > Arthropoda > Insecta > Diptera > Tephritidae > Rhagoletis > Rhagoletis pomonella. The sequence goes on from NW_023458578.1 coordinate 579,284, forward strand.
ACTAATGATGGGAGAATAAAGATGATTAGTTTATCTTTCAGCAGATGTACATAATTTTGTTAATTTTTTATATTTTTAAGTCAAAAATACTAAAAAAAAAAAATTAATTTTTTCATAAAATAACCTTTTTTGAGGAAAATTGCATAATTAATGCTACAGAAATTTATATTATTTAGAAAGTAAAAGTTATTACCTTATATAAAAAGGTTTTTTATAAGGCAAAATTTAACGAAAGTAGTGGTAAAAATCGAAATTGTATATCTATTTTTTTTTAAATGACGTTTACCTAAAATTTGTTTTAAAAATGGCTTTAGCAAATACGCCGTAAAAAAAGTACTAAAATTGCCTTTGAATTGGCATCAACTTTTTTCTAATCGGTCAAGTAGTTTCCGAGATATTAAACATATAAAAAATGGGAAAGTTGAAGTTTAACCTGTTATATTTTCTTTGTTTTTTACTTTCCCCAAATAATTTGTTATGGTTGAAATCGCGTGAAAAGTTCTCTCGATCTGCATTTTTGTAGCTAAACGGTCGGTATTGTAGCGAGAATCAGCTGTTCGCATGGCAAACGACATCAAAATTGCCAACATGTTGGCAAATATATTTTGGTTGTCAAATGCTGCCACATCAGCGGCTAGGGCCGTTTTCACTTGGCTGTCATTTTATATGACAGTGCGTGGTGATATATGACAACAAACGCAAATGACACCAGATGACAACCAATTTTCATTATTTTGACAACATTTGACGTCAAATATGACCTAATGAAAACCAGGCTTAACAAAACGTAAATTGAAGTTGGGGTAAGTAACTATTTTGATTTTATATACATATATATTGTTCTTGCTCACAATGTTGGGTAGAGAAAATTTCTTAAGGATTGTAATAGGCCTGAAATATTTGTAATCGATACGTTTATTTTTTCAAAAGTTTTGTGTTATACTAAAGTTAGGTAGGGAACATTTGGTGTTGCTTTTGGAAATGTTAAAAACAAAAATAAATCTGTGGTCGCGAGACAGGTAACTGGTTATCAGTTACTAATTTTGCGAATTGCTTCTGGTGAATGAAAATTCTACAAGGTTTGGGTAGTAATTTCTATCACAATTTAGATTTACTGTTACTGTCATGATTCATATGGGTACCATCCGTCCTACGGGACAGTCCTCTTTTTTCGTCCCTTGTGCTGGTAATTTATTTATTTCATACGGGACGCCAAATGTTCTGTATTTCTTTAAGTGTCCCGTATTTGTACCGTATTCGGTATTTTGGCGCGTTAATAGCTCATAAAAATTATATGCTTATGAAACAGTTTTAATTTTTAGATCTCTATGCTTGGGATTCGAGTCGAGGAGCACATATCGATGGCTGAGTGGAAGATCGACTAATAGCACATTTTTCAATCAAATTCTAAAATGGGGCGACATCCTTAAACAAGGCATTGTTGCAAAGTTTTCTGACATAGGGCGTTTTCGAACTGGCTGCCGAGATAGGTCCATTTTCCACTCAGCCATCGATATCTAGATGGTTTCTGAAGTTATAGTTTTGTGCTAAAATTTCAAACTTTGTTTACGTATATGGATTCCAAAGCCAACTAAAAATACACACAGCTTGCTGTCCAATGTGCCGAGTATGAAAGCTAAATTTACATGCCAATTTTCAAATTATGTGAAGAGATTTTCATTAGGCGAAACTACGTCAAAAAAATATTGCTGATTTTATGAAGAATTGTATCTTCAACGTGAGAAACTCCAAATTAGATGGCTACCAGGAGAATGTTGTAAAAGTAAAGAAGTTCTCAAACATTGGAAGGGTACGATTTGCAATTCAGCTCGATCCTGCTGATATTTACTGCATTGTGCTTGGTCGAAATCCAAGTCTGACAATAATCCGTTGAATACCACTCGTGCTGCAAAAGTAGCGGGATATTTTTATCATGTTTCCCTACCTAGGAATGTTGAATTTTGGGTAGATAAAAATCCCAAGCACTAAGTACAAAGTTATGGAAAAATATTCAGCGAATGTGTGATGTTACAACTGAATATTTATGTGCTGAATTCACAAAATATCGGAAAATATATGCCAAATAAAATGTTGTTTCAAAGCCAACGAAATGCTGTTTCAAGGCTTTTGTGAAAAAAAAAACTAGCAAAACTATTTTTTGTCCCGTATTCAGCTGCCATAATTATGGTGACCGTAGCCATGATGGAAGCTCTGAAGTAGTTTCTACAGTGGATACAAAGCTGGTCAATGGAAGTTGATTTATATAAATTAAATATAATTTATACAACTCTCTGAGTACTTATAGCTTAGGGTTAGGTACAAGAAAAACTTAAAGCTTTTAGCTAACTATTTTAGCAACTGTGGATTATATTGCTAATTTAGCGCTATTACACCCGTATTTTTAAGGAGTTTAGAATGTGAAACTGTGTTGTAAAGATATTTAAACTGGGTAACTAGACAATTTAAAAATGGTTACAAATAAACGCTTTCTTTGATAAAAATTAAACTAAGAAATAAACTTAAGATTGACAGTATCAATAGCATAATGTTATGCAAGGAGCTTGTAAACAAAAATGACCCGCACTATGTGTGTTCATCTGATAAAGATTCGCGTGTGTAATTAATTGATTTAAATTCACTCTTAAGAAACTAAACTTTTTATTACATAAGATGTATGTATATAATTCATACATCCAAAAAATGTTAAATGATCCCATATCTTTGCTTACAAAGTGCATATATGAATGTATGTATGTAAATGTTTTGTATTCGAAACATTTAATCTACATATGCTGTATGCTTTCAGAATGTTTTTTTGTAATTGAAATTTATTCGCTAGGTTGTAAACGATTTTGGTCGGATTTGGGATGAATCTTGGCAGGCGAAAAAATTGTTAGTGGCAATGCTGCCCGTCATTAAGTCAAAATCACTGAGTCATTAAGTCAAAACTGCTTTCATCTGATAGCTGTTCATTTGAAGTCAAGTGCGTTTTCATTACATTTTAAAAACAGGCCAAAT
>NW_023458578.1:582401-584264 GCF_013731165.1 Rhagoletis pomonella
ATATTTAAACTGGGTAACTAGACAATTTAAAAATGGTTACAAATAAAGATAGTGAAATAAATTGACAGTTTGAACCTCATACAAATTTATTCAAATGCTTATGGGCCATTCTATTGTGACGGGTGTAACATAATTGTGTGTGAAATGAATTTTCCATATATAAAAATCACAGCTTCCCTTTTTGACTAATACTAATGAAGGCATTTTGAAATGTATGTCGTTCGCGTCTTTGACATGGAATGGCCCTTGTGAAAAATGCACGAAGCTGATTATAGACCGCGCCTTTCATTAATGGCCAGTTGTTGAGGTAATCAATTATCAAGTGAAGAGACAACTTCTCATTTGCATTATTTTGCTAATGAAAACGCGCAAAACGTGAAACTCTTTACAATTGCACTCTCCTTACTGGACAGGTGTCCAGGACGTAACTATCGTCTGCTCATTCGATATTATCTGGTAGATTATCCTCCCTTATGACTACTAGATCTCCCACTTTCTGTTCGATTTAGAATGCTTCCACTTCATCCGCTTTTGTAGCTCAGAGAGGTATTCCGTTTTCCACCTCCTGCAGAAGTTTTGATGCAAGTCCTTGAGTTTCTGCCAACGATTGACAATCGAGGCAGCGTTTTCATTGACATCTATTTCTGGTCGAGCTAAGAGATGTCCGCCTACTAGAAAGTGGCCTGGAGTTAAAGGCTCAAGGCAGATGGCTCATTTGAAGTTGGACTTAGAGGTCGTAGTCGAGGCACGACTCAATTCGATAGAGAAGTGTGCTGAATTCTTCAAATGTGTACTTCTTATTTGACGCGATCTTTTGAAAGTGGCTTTTAAAGCTTTTCACGCGTACCTTCCACAGATAAACCATGTGCGGAGCTGCTGCAGGTATGAAATTCCAAGTTAATGCTTGATGGGCATATTTTGATAACGTCGGATTTGGGAAGAATCTTGGTAGGCGGAAAAATTGTTAGTGGCAACGCTGCCCGTATGTGTAAAGGCTGGTTTTCATTAAGTCAAAATCACTGACATCAAAAACTGCCTTCATCTGACAGCTGTTCATTTGGTGTCAAGTGCGTTTTCATTACATTTTTAAAACTGACCAAATGTCGATACCGCAGTGCATGTCAAAGACTGTCGTCAAATTTCGGTGTCAGATGATTGGCATTCCGTTTTCATTACTGATGTCAAATGTGAAGTTAACAATTGTCCGTATATAAGTAAAAAATTATACGTCGATATCCATACTGTCATTGGTATAAGTTACAACAAACACATCATTTTGACGTTATGCTTTCCACGGCGAAAAATTTACCTCGCAACAAGGGATATATTAGTCAAATTTTGAGTAAAAAGGTATAGAATTCTTGAAAATCAATATTTTTTGATCGGAAAACCTTGCTTCCGTTTATTTATTTTACCATTTTTAAATACAAGCTATATTTACTTTTGAGGGGTTTTAGGGACTCTATAAGAAATAGTTAATAATAGAAAATGGTTAAATAAACAATTGGGTAATATTATAGAAAATCTCCCTAAGAGAAACAAAGTTTTCCGATCGAGAAAAATTAATTTTCAAAAATTCTATACCATTTATACGAAAATTTGTTTTTTTCGCCACATAAAATACATAGAAAACTATGAGTGCTAATACGATATTTTCAATATTTTGGTGCTTTTTTAAATAAAATAATTGGCAATACTGATCACTAACTGACCTTCATCGGACGCTCTTTGCTGGGTTCGGGCTAAGTAAATGGCAGTGAAAATCAAGTTTTCGTTGTAGATTTGCATTTCTTTTTTTTTATAAAAAAAAAATTAATTTCTCCTCATATCACTGTATTCTGGGACTAAGTGGCTAAACCTGAC
>NW_023458578.1:584364-588856 GCF_013731165.1 Rhagoletis pomonella
TTTCTCCTCATATCACTGTATTCTGGGACTAAGTGGCTAAACCTGACATTACAAGGGTCGATTTCTGTCGACTAGAAAACCGAATAGCCAAAGCATTTACATTTTACGGTTGAGTTGTCATTTACACGGGTCGATTTCGGTTGAACGACACAAATATACTAGGAAATCAAGAAAGCAGCTTAATCCAGCAAGCAATTATCATTAAAGTTAAAATATCTTAGCTAAAATTAATAAAAAGTTATTTCTTCCTTTCTTTACCGGGAGAATTGCTACATCGGTGGGCAACGACTTTTTCCTTTTTATTAGCTTCACCTGTATGTTTGTATGTATGTATGTTTGTAACCGACTCCTTTGGACTCGATTTTGACCCACTTTAAACGGACAGATTTAATTCAAACTTTGTACACTTATCAAGAATCAGCGACAATATAATAATTTCATAAATTTATATCATTATCCTGATTAGGATCGCCAGGATTAAATAATTTCCTCACACAGCCTCTGTGTGAGAGCAAGTAAGACAACTACGCTGTCTGCGCATGCGTACCGTCTACTTACTTTCCGGCTCGAGCACTCGAGCATTTAGAAAAAAATTTATTTTTAACAATAAATCGAAATAAAAAATTAAAAATAAATATAGTTTAAAAAACTAAAAAACACGCTTTAAAGCATATCAAACTAAAAAGTAAAAAATAATTCTTAATATAAGTTGAAAATAATAATGAACAAAAAATACTAGTATTATTGTGAAAAAGTGTGGGTTGCTCGATAGACGAAAAATATGGCAAAGAGCGCCCACACTTTTTCACAATAATACTAGTATTTTTTGTTCATTATTATTTTCAACTTATATTAAGAATTATTTTCTACTTTTTAGTTTGATATGCTTTAAAAGCGTGCTTTTTATTTTTTTTAAACTATATTTGTTTCTTGTAAGCAACTAACTTTATTAACAAGGCGATGTCTTAAAACCAAGCTAATTATCCGACGCTGCATATGTTTCAACTACTTTAAAATTCATAAACTGCACAAATAGTTTGTTTCCAACATAAAAAGATAAAATATACATTTTAGCTAGCTATTAAAACCGCACCTCCTTTCTAGTTAATTAATTTATTTGTTGATGCAACAAAATGGAGCAGATTTTAGTTGGGCGGAGTAGAAGAGTAGGTTTCAAATTATTTTGACAAAATAGAACATATTTACTCCTATCGGAGGAAGGTCAAACTGATGGCTTATTGTGTATTGCTACGTTTATACGCACGTAATATTTGCAAATAACAATTTGCAAAATGGTAAACTTTGCCGTATAAACGCCGACTAAATTTTTTATTTGAAAATAACTAAATCACGCAAATAAGTCTTGATTAGTGGTACTATTTGCAAATAAGAGAAAGACGCCGCCATCCTTGAGTTTATTGTCTTTTTCGATAGTCATCTTATTGCCTTTTTATAGTGAAGACGCTGCCATTTTTAACTTTATTTTCTTTTTCGATGGTTATATTATTGGCTTTATATAATCAGGCAATATTAAAAAAGAATTTTTCACCATCGAATAAACAGTGAGTTAGATATTTGCAAATTATTTTTATTTGCAAATAGCTTACGTATAAACGTAGCATATATTAGTCAAATTTATGCTCTTTGTTTTGTGCACAAAATCAGTATTACCGCAGTCTAGAGCTGCAAAACTATCGATAGTTGGATCATTCGATATTCTCGATAGTTTTGGGCCTCACCATTCGATAGTATCGATGCTATCGGTAAGAGATGCATAATCTTAAGAGAAAAAATATAAGTTCCTTACCACGGCACTAATTATCATGATTAAATAATACAAGGTTGCTTTCTTTTTTGATTTATAGAAACTACTACTAAAATACAAGGAGAAATACTGTCTTCCTATAACAAGTTCAATAGACAACACGGCCGATATTTTCATCGATTCCCTGCAGCAAACCAAACTGGTTCAGAACTGGCGCTGAGCTAGCCTGAAAAAGGACGTAGTAGTTCTTCATTTATCCCAAATCAATGCTTTCAACTTTGTTTTTAAAACCCTTTTATTAGCTTCACCTGTATGTTTGTATGCATGTATGTTTGTAACCGACTCCTTTGGACCCGATTTTGACCCACTTTAAACGGACAGATTTAATTCAAACTTTGTACACTTATCAAGAATCAGCGACAATATAATAATTTCATAAATTTATCTCATTATCCTGATTAGGATCGCCAGGATTAAATAATTTCCTCACACAGCCTCTGTGTGAGAGCAAGTGAGACAAGTACGATGTCTGCGCATGCGTACCGTCTACTTACTTTCCGACTCGAACACTCGGCTTATTAGTGTTAATACATTCTATCGCTATCAGTTGCACAGTTGGCCAAGCGGGCTAAGGCGCAAGTCGTAGGCGCGAGACAACGAACTTACCAGACGTGATTTCAAATCCCGTCTATGGCTGAAAACAAATGATGTAACGCTATCTTCCACTGCTTGACCGCGGTACTGATATTAATTGCAAAGATGAATTTGGCAATACGCCACTTCTTTTAGCAGTAGAAAATAATCATTTCGATGCTGTACGAGCATTATTCAATCGCGGAGCCGATTGTGAAAAATAATTTAAATGCTACACCACTGAGTCTCGCTGGTTATATTGGCAAAATAGAAATCTTTGAATATCTTCTAAATCGGGGTGCCACTGTTAATATAACTTGTACTATTAATCACTTAGAAGATTACTCGTTGCTGCACCTCGCTGTCGTTAGTAATATTAATCACGGAAAAAGGATGATCGAGTATCTTCTAAAAAAGAAGGGCGCTGAAGTCAATGCTCTAGCAAAAAAAATGGATCTACTGCTTTACATCTAGCTATATCAAAAGGACGTCGGCTAATCGTCGATTTCCTGTTAGAGCATGCCGATGTCAATATTGAAAACAATAAATCGAACTAAAAAATTAAAAATAAATATAGTTTAAAAAAACTAAAAAACACATTTTTAAAGCATATCAAACTAAAAGGTAAAAAATAAGTCTTAATATAAGTTGAAAATAGTAATGAACAAAAAATACTAGTATTATTGTGAAAAAGTGTGGGTTGCTCGATAGACGAAAAATATGGCAAAGAGCGCCCCACGCTTTTTCACAACAATACTAGTATTTTTTGTTCATTATTATTTTCAACTTATATTAAGAATTATTTTTTACTTTTTAGTTTGATATGCTTGAAAAGCGTGTTTTTTAGTTTTTTTAAACTATATTTATTAATATGGCGATATCCTACGAAGTGACAATTGTCGCCCTCTGCAGAGTTTTTGAACTTGTTCTGAGCTGACACTGGCTTAGATGGTTCTGAGACAGTTCATATAACAACAGTTCCTAGATAGATCAAAAAGAGTCACCTCCAGGCTAGAACAAAAGTGATTTGAGCTGGTTCTAAGAAGTGTAGTATATATCCTTCTCATTAAAGACTGTAATTCAAAAAGCACGCATAAAATTTGTAAATAAAAATACATACTTCATTTTATTTTTAAATAGCCATTTGTTTTGCACTAAATTACTTTTTGAGGTAAACTGCGCTTTAAAATTAGGAATATAAAGTGTCAGTTATTCTTTCATTTTCTAAAGCTGCTATTATTAAAAATAATTTATATTTGTTACGTATAATGGGTATTTCTGTGTTACTTATATCTAAAAATCTAAGTCGTGTGATAAAAAGAGAAAAGCGGTGATATATGTATTGAATACTTATTTGTGATAACTCAGCGTTATATTGTATTAAATGTATTGAAATGTAATACATAGACTATACGGCATCGAATTAAGAATATATATAATTTTGAATATTCACAATGGTTTTCACGTTAAATATTTTTCGTAAATTTTTTAAGGATGGTTCATGTTATAACATTATTTATTAAATTCACGCTTTTAACTGTGTTGGAAATTTAATAGAATTTGAGACACCATTATAAAAACTTCAATATTTCAAATAAGAGTTGAGAAGTATGCAGTTCTATAGCCCGTTAAATTGTAGTATAATTAATGGCGTTGATTTTTTATAACTATTTTTACGCACGCTCTATGCAATGTTAAACTTTACTACACTAAAATGGTATGGGCTTCAAAACTGAATACTAGAAATATTTATATAAAAAAACTCTGATTAAAAATTTGAAATCATACCAATAGCACCCCCATTTCAAAGCGAGATTGTTTACTACTTTTTTTTTTTTAATCTGATTAAATGGTTTAAATGGTCGACATTTTCGATAATTTTTCCTTTGTTTTGTATAAAGCTTGAAAACTGGGTTACTATGATTTTGTCTTAAGCATTATTTTTATTTTTTGTGTAAAATAATAACAAACAAATTTTAGCTCTCAATATATTGTGAACACCTACTTCACATGTCTCTCCTTTGGGACACTCTCTCTCACATCTAAAGATGTTGAAGAAGGTATCTTGGCTTTAAAACAGTCTACGCAAACTGA
>NW_023458578.1:588956-606327 GCF_013731165.1 Rhagoletis pomonella
ATGAAGATGAAGATGAAGATGAAGATGAAGATGAAGATGAAGATGAAAATGAACATGAACATGAACATGAACATGAAAATGAACATGAACATGAACTTGAACATGAACATGAACATGAAGGTGTAGATAAACATAAACATAAACATTAAAAGCAATAGAGACAAAGATAGAGAGGAAGAAAGTGATAGGGGTAAAAAGGAAATACAACTGAAAATGTGCGATGTTATATTGTGATGTGTTATGCTACATATGTTATGTTATTGAATCTAATGATATTCTATGTTATGTTATGCTAAGTACTAAGCTAAACTCCCCTCCACTTAACCCATTCCAACAAATTTTATTTCAGCTCAACTCAACTCACATAAACTATCCTTAATTTTAGCGGTTGAATTTCAACCGCTGGGCGAACACTAGTACTTATAAAACGCTCTACACTGCTTTCGTAAGATCGCGACTGGAATATGCTGCTTTTATTTGGAGACCTTATCATGCTATCTACGTAAATAGAATAGAGCGTATCCAGAAATGATTTATACGTTTTGCGCTGTCCTCAATGAAATTCACGGAACCAATTCCGTCATATCTTTCGCGTTGTATGCTGATAGACTTAAAGTCTTTGACTAGTAGAAGGGCGTTTCTGTCTGGTTCCTTCGTGGCTAACATTTTAGGAGGTTATGTCGACTGGCCTGAGCTTTTAAGCAGAATAGGCTTCAATGTGCCATCACGCAGTCTTCGGCATGTGGATATATTTTTCATTCCATTTGTTAAGTCGTATTGTTCTCTTAATGCGCCATTGATCAGAACTTTAATTGAATTAAATCAATGTTATTCTTTGGATATCTCGCTTCCAAGAGGCTTGGTAACTTTATGTTTAAGCAATCATTTTAAGTAACTTAAGTTTAGTCGTCTTAGTCAGTAAGAATTTTTTGTATTCATTGACTAATAACAGAATAAATAAATAAATAAATTAATTAATTAAATAAGAAACGGTTAACGGAGACTTTTGCTATTAAGTGTAGCTTAACAAAATTGTATGGTTATATTTTGCATTAAACTTTGTACGTACGTATGTATACCTATATGTATAAAAATTATATTAATGTTACCAATAACGACATTTTACAACACTTTTCTCAACTTGCAATGTTGTATGTCCAGACCACCATTTATACTATAAATGTAGTAAAGCTATTTATGGCAAATTCTAGATATCAACCTAGTCTAGATATTAAATGGATTGAGGCTGATCGACTTCGCCGGGGCCCGAAACATGGTAGTATGCAGTACTAGGTTCAAGCATAAAAAGATTCATCAAGCTACCTGGCTGTCTCCGGATCGAAAAACGAGAAACCAAATCGATCATGTTGTGATAGACGGAAGGCACGCTTCCAGTGTTTTAGACGTACGCACACTCCGAGGCCCAAACATCGACTCGGACCACTATCTTGTTGCAGCCAAGATACGCACCCGCCCCTGTGCAGCAAAAAATGTGCGCCCAAATATGCAAGGAAAGCTTAACGTCGAAAAGCTGCAATCACAACAGACAGTCAGCGCTTTCGCTACTCGACTCTCACACCTGCTCTCAGAAAGCACTCTTCAACAAACCGACATATGCGAGCAGTGGCCGCCTACAGGGCCACGCTGCGATCGGGCGCAACGCGCGCTATGTGGGACCGCTATAGGGATCTGAAGAGGGAAGCGAGACGTATTTGCCCCAATAAGAAGAGAGAGGCCAAAATACGTGAGTGCGAAGAGCTTGAAACGCTGGCCGACAGTAAGAATGACCGAAAATTTTACCAGAGAGTTAGGCGACTTACAGAAGGTTTAAAGACCGGGGCGCACTCCTGTAAGAACAATAATGGCGACCTAGTAACTGATGTCCAGAGCGTACTTAAATTATGGAGGGAACACTTTCCCCCCTACTAAATGATAGCAGCACGGAAAGTTGTGGAGAAGAAGAACCCGAGCCCGCAGTCGATGATGACGGAGTAGACGTTCCACCGCCTGACTATGACGAGGTACGTATAGTAATAACGCGGCTGAAAAACAACAAAGCCAGCTGAGCTATTCAAGTACGGCGACGAGGAGATGATAAGGTGCATGCATCAACTCTTGTGCGGGATATGGTCAGATGAACGCATGCCCGACGACTGGAATTTAAGTGTGCTCTGCCTAATCCACAAGAAAGGTGACCCCGCCATTCGCGCCAACTACCGCCGGATCAGCCTTCTAAGCATAGGTTACAAGGTCTTATCGAGCGTATTGTGTGAAAGCCCACCGTCAATGAATTGATTGGGCCTTATCAGTGTGGCTTTAGACCTGTCAAATCCACTACAGACCAGGTATTCACAATACGCCAAATCTTGGAAAAGACCCGCGAGAAAAGGATCGACACTCACCACCTATTTGTCGACTTTAAAGCCGCTTTTGATGGCACTAAAAGGAGTTGCCTATACGCCGCTATGTCTGAATTTGGCATCCCCTCAAAACTCATACGGCTGTGTAAAATGACGTTGAGCAATACCACCAGCTCCGTCAGAATTGGGAAAGACCTCTCCGAGCCGTTCGCCACCAAACGGGGTTTCAGACAGGGCGACTCCCTTTCATGTGACTTCTTTAATCTGATGTTGGAGAAGATAATAAATGCTGCAGAACTGAACCGCTCAGGAACAATCTACTACAAGAGCGTGTGATTTCTGGATTATGCCGATGACATCGACATCATCGGTAGCAAAAACCGCGATGTGTGTTCTGCCTTTTCCAAGTTGGATAAGGAAGTAAAGCGAATGGGTCTGGTGGTAAACGAGGACAAGACGAAGTAGCTCCTTTCATCAAACAAACAGTCAGCACATTCGCGCCTTGGTACCCACGTCACTGTTGACAGTTACAATTTTGAGAAAGCAGAGAATTTCGTTTACTTGGGAACCAGCATTAACACCGATAATAATATCAGCATTGAAATCCAACGCAGAATCACTCTTGCCAACAAGTGCTACTTTGGACTGAGTAGGCAATTCAGGAGTAAAGTCCTCTCTCGACGTACGAAACCCACGCTCTATAAGTCCCTCATCATGCCCGTGCTGGTGTATGGCGCAGAAGCATGGACAATGTCAACATCCGATGAGAGGGCTCTTGGAGTATTCGAGAGAAAGATTTTGCGGAAGATTTACGGGCCTTTACACGTTGGCGACGGCGAGTACCGTAGACGATGGAACGATGAGCTGTATGACATTGACATAGTGCAGCGAATTAAAATACAGCGGCTCCGATGGCTTGGCCATGTCGTTCGAATGGACACCGACGCTCCAGCTCTGAAAGTATTCAACTCGGAACCAGCTGGTGGTAGCAGAGGAAGAGGGAGGCCCCACTGCGATGGAAAGATCAGGTGAAGAAGGACTTGGCTTCACTTGGCGTTTCCAATTGGCGTCAGTGGGCACAGAGGAGAAACGACTGGCGTGCTTTACTGAACTCGGCCAAAATCGCTTAGGCGGTTACAGCCCCAAAAAAGAAAAAAGTAGTTATGTAGTTTGACTATTGCCAATTAAATCTAATGCTTTGTATTGCATGCGCTCCACGGTTTTCGTTTTCAAACTCATTAATGGTTTATAATGACTTTTGCTAAAATTTCAAAATCACAAGTTATCAAAACAAATATAAATAAATATTATTTTAAAATTTTTAGTCCATTTATAAAAGCGTTGTTTATTAAAAAGTTTTTATTTTATTTTATTTATTTGAAAATATTTTTGCCGTTGCCCCATAAACTAGAAAATTGCATATTAAATAAACGGAAACAGTCTGCTATTAATTTTAGGGCCTAAGAAATCGAAAAAATATAGTTGTCGAGGACATGGGTCTGAATTTAATCAACCGTTAAATATTAAGAAATATATTTTGCACTTACCCTCTGTACTATATTAATGAATTAATACTTACCTTAATTAATACTTACCTGAATTAATACTTACCTAAATTAATACTTACCTGAATTAATAATTACCTGAATTAATACTTACCTAAGAATACATACCTTAAATTTGTCAAAATGAAATACTCACCCTGTACATATGTTTAAGTATGTAACAAACCTTCGGCTATTGTGAACAAACATCTGATAGCTATGTAATGGCCAAGCAATAGGTTTAAGTTCATTCGTTCGCTATCCTTATACATAAACGGGCGTCCACTCGAGAAAAATTGTAAAATCCGCAAATTAAAACTGAATAAATTGTGAATTTAAATATCTATAAAAAAAAAGTAAACCCCTTTTATTCACGCGAAACTGAACATGGTGCCGAAACACGCTTAAAGAACAGAGAACAAAAAATCAAATTTAATAAAAAACGCGTGGTTCGCGCGCGCAAGTGCAAATTATAAAAAAAAAATTATAAAACAAATTAATTTCTTCAAACTAAAATTACAAAAATCCTTATTTGTGAACAGCGGGTGCAAGTTTGGTGCGTCGCAAAAATTCTGAGTGCACTCCACCATTTTCTGCGGATCAGCTCTGAGCGCATAAATATTGCCTTTCATTTAGGAATTAAATTTCACTCCTGCAACTGTTCGAGCACATTCGCACTAACCTTGAAAGAAAAGACGTCGTGCAGTGCGGACGTGTTTGTTTCTCTTGCTCGTCAAGTTCACTCAAACTTTAATGTACATATGTATACTATAGAGTTCTATTTGTGTATACGTGAATAATTTATTAACTGAGACAGTGACTCTTTTGAGAGTTATCAAAACTTTGAAATTATTTATTTATTCACTTAATGTAATGCCTTGCACCTGTGGCAATAAAGTTGATCGTACTCAACAAGAAAAAATACAGTGCGCGAAGTGCAATGAAATTTTCCACTTGGCTTGTGTTGGAATAAAGCCTGCTGATGCCGAATTTTTGCTTGCTTCGGAAAGGAGTTTTTTTTTGTAAAGGCTGTGCAGATGCACGCCGTGAGTCAATTCGGATGCACCCAGATGCCCAGATGCTCAAATCGATAACTGCTTTGCGTGAAGAAAACAGCAAACTTGTGCTGAAAGCTGATAATATGCACTCCGATCTGCTTTCCATGCAGAATTCTCTGCACAAAAAAGATGATACAATTGATTTGATCAGGGCTGAGGTGGATAAACTGCGATCTTGTGTAAATACTAATGTATCAAAAAACGTAGTTGGTGCTGCTAATTACGCTGGCAGTACGGTGTCTCAATCTGCTGTCTCTTCGCCTGTTTCTCTTTGTGACGTTACGCAGTCATATCTCACCTATAGTGCCGCTGTCGCTAACACAAACAGTGTCAAGCTGCCTGTTGCTCTTTCTGCTTATGACGCTACTGGATCAGCTGTTGCTCTTAGTGCTACTGCGCCCGCAACCTCGGCTTTATCATCGCCTTCATCTCTTTCATCGGCCACCCTGATATCTGTGGATGGAAACAACGACACTAACGCCAACAAAGCTAAGCTGCCTGTTGCTACTCCCACAACTTCAAGTGACGCTACGCTGTCCGCTGCTCCCACACTTTCGTCTTCGCCTCCTTTGTCGCCCACCCAACAGGCGGTGGATGCTAATGTAAACAACGTCACTGCAGTGGAAACTACTTCTTCTGGTACTAGTCTAAACCATCCCCCACAGTTTGGAAGACTGTTGTTAATAACAAGCGCTTGAAGCTGAAACAACCGCTACTTATCGGAGCTAACAACAGTAATGAATTAAGTGTCATCCCTAACCAGAAGTGGTTACATGTATCTTCGTTTTCGCCCACAGTCACCGCAGTCGAAATTATCAGTTATGTTGCTAAACATGCTTGTGTAGACGCTAAATTTCTTACTTGCTATATGTTAGTAAAGAAGGGTACTAACTTGAATGATCTCAAAAAAGCAAGCTTCAAACTAGGCGTTTCTGCGTGCAGCTATGAGAAAGTGATAAATAATGAAAATATATGGCCTGCAAATGTTAAAATACGACCCTTTCGCTTTTTTCAAAAAGACGATGCACCAGAACTCAAGTAGCGCAAAATTTAATTAGACGGTTGGGAGCGCTTCCAAATTGAAGTTGTACTTCCAAAACGCTTCTGGCATTCGTACTAAGTCTGAATTAGTTCGCAATATTAGTTCTCAGCTCGACTATGACGTTTTTGTTATTGTTGAGACGTGGTTGAGTTCAGTCTTTAATGATAATGAATTTTTCGACGCTAACCTTTACAATGTCTACCGAAACGATAGAGACGCTGGGAAAACTGGATGTTTAAGAGGTGGAGGTGTCTTAATTGCAGTTCGTCGCAATCTGCATTCGTATTTAGTTGCGCTTGATAATGATAATTCGCTTCTTGATCAGATCTGTGTATGTGTCACTGGCTCGTCGTTCAACGATTCCTTGTTCATCATGGCTTCCTACATTCCACCAAATAGTAAGAATGACCTTTATCATGCGCATGCTGATAATAACAACTCTCTAGTTTTGAACAAACTTGGTGACAGTCACTTATGTGTTTTAGGTGACTTTAATTTATGCAATGTGCGTTGGTCGGACACTTTTTCGAACTTCGGGCTCACTCCTAACAATATAACTGCCTCGCATGAGTCATACCTCATCGATAGTCTTTTAAGTCTAAATCTTAAGCAAATTAATAAGTATTTTAACAAGTTATATAGAGTTCTAGATCTAATCTTTGTAACCGACAATATAATCTGCAATATTGAGGAATGTTATTGTCCTATGTCTCAGTCTGACATGCTTCATCTGCCACTAATACTGAAATTTGAATTGTAAAAATTTTTAAAATCTGCTCCTGTTAAGCAAGTTATCTTCAATTACAAGTCTTGTGATTTCGGCAAGCTAAATAACTCGCTTTCCATGCTCAATTGGGATGAATTACTTTCAGTACAGGATATTTCTAATTGCTATCATTCTTTTAAAACTGTGTTAGTTGATATATGTAGGGAAAATGTGCCTATTTTGAAAAATAAACCACATAAGCTACCATGGTATAATCGGGAGTTAAAAAAGTTAAAGAATCTTAGGAATAAATTCTTCAAGAAGTTTAAAGTAACTGGAAGTCAGATTTTCTTTGACAAATATCAGAAATATGCTAAAGATTTTAATTGCTTAGACAAATTCCTTTATAAAAACTAAATTTTTGGGGTGGAGTTGAGCATTAAATCTAATCCAAAAGATTTTTGGCTTTTCATAAAGTCTAAGAAATGTGGCTCTTGCATTCCTTCGACTGTCTTTTTGGACGATAAATGTGCTAGTGGCCCTACTGAGGTGGCGAGTCGCTTCGCTGAATTTTTTAGTGCCAACTATGTCTGTGATGATGGTAATCCTAGCCTGATATAAACCATGATTCAGCCACTGAGTTCAGCTTTGGGACTCTAACTCTGTCACTTTTTGACGTGGAAGCTGGCATTTCTAAGCTGAAACCGTCTACGAAAGCGGATGTTGATGGGTTTTCTGCCCTTCTCTTCAAGAACTGTCCCGCTCTAATTCTACCTCTACATCGTATTTTTAATTTGTCTCTTGCGTCGGGCGTCTTTATCGAGAAATGGAAAATTACTTCTATTAACCCTATATTTAAGAGTGGGAATAAAAATAATGTTCGCAATTACAGGCCCATTTCTAAACTATCAACTGTATCGAAGCTTTTTGAATCTATAGTCAAAGAAAAAATGTATTTTATCACTAAAAGTTTAATCCTGCCTAACCAACATGGTTTTGTTTCCAATCGATCTACTGTGTCTAACCTAGCTGTATTTTGTGAATACTGTATGACGTCTTTTCCTGCTTGTTTCCAGGTTGACTGTATTTATAAGGACTTTAGTAAAGCCTTTGATAGAGTCTCTCATTCGATTTTACTTAATAAGTTAGCATATCTTGGCTTCCATTCCGTTTTTTTAAAGTGGATTAAATCCTTCTTGATCAACAGGCGCTGTGTTGTCTCGATAGATGACATTTCGTCAGATGCATTCATTGCCTCCTCTGGGGTACCCAAGGGAAGTAATTTAGGCCCTTTACTTTTTATATTATTCATAAATGACATTAGCTCATGTTTTTCGTTCGCTAATTTTTTGCTATATGCCGATGACCTGAAAGTATTTTCGATGATAAGAAACGAAAGGGATGCTACTTTGCTTCAGGCCGATATTAATAATCTTAATCTTTGGTGCATAAAATCACGCCTTTCTTTAAATATTAAAAATTGCTTTAAAGTAACTTTTGCAAAAATTCATAGTGCTTTATCAACGAGTTATACAATCGCGGAGTCTTCGCTAGAATCTGTCGCCGAGGCCAAAGATCTTGGCGTCATTTTTACTTCAAGTTTTTCTTTTAGTAGGCATATTAATTTTGTGATTTCTAAATCCTTCTCTGTTTTGGGTTTCGTGAGGCGGAATTGTGTAAAATTTTCTGATCCCTATACTATGAAATTACTATACTCATCATTTGTTCGTCCTATTTTGGAATATGCTACATTTATTTGGAGGCCTTTCCACAAAACTTTCATAAATAGATTAGAACGTGTCCAAAAGGTGTTTCTTAAGTTTGCATTGCGGTCCTTAAACTTTTCGGATCCTATACCACCGTACAGTAGTCGTTTGCTTTTGCTTAACCTTAAGTCATTGGAAACGAGGCGTTCTGTACTCTCCCTGACTTTTGTTTTTAATATTATTAATGGTAGTGTTGATTGTCCTTTTCTCTTAGGTCGCATAAATTTCAACATCCCGCAGCGAGTCTTGCGTAACTTTTTGCCGTTCTATTGTGAAATCCATGAATCCATATCCATCCATATGAATACGCGCGCAATTCTTCAAATGGCTCCTCACGATTTCAAAAACTATTCACAAAAAGCTGGACTTTTTAACTTTAACCTCGTGCATTTTTCGGAAGTAAAATAGAGAGTACAACAAAAATAATTTATGGAATATTGGATATAAAGCGAGTCACAAGGAAATTGATATTAATTCTCCATGCATTAAAAAACATTCCCGTGGACGTTTCGTAAACGTAACCCCAAACAATTTATTTCAGCAAACACTGCTTGTTTTATGCAAGCCGAAATTGGACAGAAATAAAATTAAAGACGTAACAGAAATGGTACCTTACCTCGAATGTGAGACTGACAAACAATTTTTTAAAGCAATATTATCACATAGTTAAATAAAATATGTATGCATATACATTTAAATTTAAATAGTTTTAAGATGTAAAAATAAAAAAACGAACTGAGTTAATTTTTTGTTTTTGTTATAAATTTATATATTTACACTGTAAACTTTACAGAATATGATAAATGTACAAAACTATTTTGAAAGAACTTTTTTAGTTTTTTGTACTTATTTTTAATAAATATTTATATTTCATTGAAAATTTTGCGTTTTATTCAAATATTACTGTTGGCACTAAAATCAATTAGGGTAAAATATTTGCGGGGTTTTTAAGGTACCATAAAAGTCATTTTATGAATTTTCGAACCGTTAAAAAACAGTTGGTTGTGGTTTCAAGAACTCTAAACATTTATTTAACCTTTGTGACACCGTTGTGAATATAACAAATGTTTTGGCATTTGTCGTATGTCCTATGGACAAAATAGAATTGTGAGCAAACGTAACATACGACAAATGTATGCAGAATTGAAGGTCCATTTTCTCAATAAGTTTTGAAAATATTAAATTCGAAAACATTCAAAGTTAAAAATTATAATATGAGTTAGGCCTGATCCAAAAATTACAATAATTTACTGTGTAGCTTCGAAATAATTTGAGTTTAAAATTTAAAGTCGATTTTCTCAAAACCGTGATTTGTAACATTCGACATCCGTTTTCTGAGACGACGATATGTACGTGCGTAGAGAAAAGTACTTACCTGCGTAATTGGGGTGTGCAGAAAAACCAGTCGCTGAAAATATGAAAAATACAAATTGAAAGAAAACGAAAAAGAGAACTTACCTCAAAACAAATAAAACCACAATAGTGGCATTAAAACACAAAAAAAAAAATATTTTCATAAAAACAAATTAAAAATTTTTAAAATATTAAACGTAATCCTCGGTATATACACACCCATATACAAGTGCATACACAAAATGCGAAACAAACAAGTGCCAGTTGCATTAAGTTAGAAAAAAAGGCTAAGCCAATTCACAAAACACAACTAGACAAATTTGGCCATACGTGAAATAATAAAGTGCAATACATATAACAAAAATAAATAAAAAAAAATGTTTGGCATAAAATACGTTTGCAAAACAAAAAAGCCATACCCGTCTACAAATTGGCCGCCTAGCAACAACAACAATAGCGAGAAGGCGAACTCAGCCGCTCAACAAAAACAGCAAGTAGCCACATAAAAGCCGCCAAACAACCGCCCAACAACAGCAACGGAAGAAGACGCCGCACAGCGTTGGTAGGTAATAGCACAACATTAATAGCAGCACAGTCGACAGCACACACAACAACAATAGCAGCACAGTCCACGGCACACACAACAACAATAGCAGCACAGCGGTTTGTAAAAAAAAAGAGGATTGCCAAAGTAAGTGAATAACTTACTTATTCATATAAAGAGTTTAGCGGACTTCCCCAAAACGGTATATGAAAACCTCCCCTCTTCATATGCCGTACATCAAATAACGCCCTCACATAAACGCTGAACACATAAGTTTTGGCGAATATTCCCGCGCATTTGATTTTAACCTCCAAAAATCCGCTAAACTAACTCAATTATATACGTATATATGTGGCAACTACGTCATTATTACCTCCTTACGTTGTCATTTTATATCGACATACTAGTCGAAACTATCGATAATTGCCGATACCACTTATGCACTCTCACTATGCACAGTAATTGGAGAGAACAAAAAGTAGAACATAAGCAAGCACTCAAGAATAGTGACAGAAACCCGCTAGAACGTCGAGATAGTTCGCGCATATTGTTTTTCCATAATTTGCACTAAAAGCTAAACCTTACTATAGACAATTTTAGTAGCGTAATAAAGTCACTTAAATAACACTTAAATACGGTGTATTATTTAAACAACGCTACATTGGTGACCCCGACCACGCAAAGCTGGTTTTTTTCTTTTACGTTGAGCGTGAAAACACGTGTGCTGAATAGTTCAACCCGATTTAGCTCAAGCTGTTGCAATTTATGCTGACATTATTTTATTAGGAAATCGTTCCCCGTAAAATTTCGCGTTAAAACATATGATATTCTCGAGGATTCGCGAACATTCCTGAGCAGCACACGTGCCCTGAGAGGCAATAACAAAACACCGTAACACCGTTTTCCGAGTCTCGAAAATTCTTATTTTTTTCCTCGCGGTAAATACATATTTCCGCGATGCCGAAAGACGACGAAGACATTAAGCCACTGATCGTCAATACCCTTAAAGCGCCACCCTTCGACCCGAAGCGAGTGAATTTGTGGTTCGCACAACTTTCGATTCACGGCATTAATAATGAAAAAGATAAGTTTAACCACGCGATCTCGTTCATCGACACAGATTATGCCCAAGAGGTTGAGACTCTTATTATAAACGCACCCAAAACTTCCCCCTATAGTGAGCTAAAAACAACGTTAATCCAGTGTTTCTCAAAGTCTGAGGAAGCGAAACTGCGACAACTGCTGGATGGTGAGGCAATCGGCGACCGATCACCATCTCAATTTTTGCGCCATCTTAAATCACTCGCGCCCACCGTCGACGAAGCAGTCCTAAAAAAAAGATGGCTGGCAAACCTATCTAAGAAGTTGCAAGAATTTTTGTCAATCTCTCTACCTAGCTCCCAGCTCGAAGCGTTAGCTAAAACAGCAGATAAGTTACATGAAATGTTCCAGGTAACACAAACTGACGCCATCGCTCCACATTCGTCGACAATGCAAACTTCCGAGCTGGAAAGGCAAATTAGTGCACTTACCGAACGTTTCGATCGGCTCACAGACGAATTTCGGAAGCAAAGCAGATCAAAATTACGACTCCTTAGCATCTTCAAACCGCCTTTTCGTCACGGATCTTACCTCAAATGTACGTTACCTCGTAGATTCTGGTTCAGACCTTTCGGTTTATCCTTATGAGCGGTTGAAATGCAAACCTACACCTGTAGAATACCAACTACATGCGGCAAACGGTTCGTTAATCGAAACCTTTGGCTGTATCACACTTTCACTCAACCTTGGGTTGCACCGAGAATTCACGTGGAGGTTCATCATTGTAGACGTCACGAAACCGATCATTAGCGCCGATTTTCTTAGCCATTTTAACTTGTTAATCGACCTTAAAAATAAGCGATTACGTGACGGGTCCACGGGCCTTCACACACGCGTAAGTTCTATACAATCGGATGTAAAGTATATTAAAATAGTAGATGGTAATACGGTCTACCATAAATTACTACAAAGTTTTCCGAATATTACCCGCTCAGAAGGTATCTCTTCATCAAAGAAACATTCTACAGTGAATCACATTAAAACAACACCTGGTCCACCGGTATTATGCAAGGCGCGACCCCTTGCGCCGAACAAATTGAAAATCGCCCAAGAGGAGTTTCGAAAAATGGTACAGCTAGGCACTACCCGACCTTCGAGCAGCCCATGGGCCTCACCATTGCATTTGGTCCCCAAGAAAACCGGAGACTGGCGACCCTGTGGGGACTACCGTCCGCTAAACGCAGGTACCGTACCTGATAACTATCTTGTCAGGTTGCTAGACGATTTTACTGCGACATTACGCGGTAAGACAGTGTTCTCCGTGTTGGATTTAGTTCGTGCATTTAACCAAATTCCGGTTGCCGAGGAAGATATAGAGAAGACGGCGATTATAACACCCTTCGGATTATTCGAATTTCCATACATGACGTTTGGACTTCGAAATGCCGCACAGACTTTCCAGCGGTTCATTGACGAGGCTACACGTGATCTGTCGTTCGTCTTTCCATACACTGACGACTTGCTTATCGCATCCGAAAACGATGATCAGCGCCTTGAACATCTGAAAATACTATTTCAACGCCTGCAAGATTACGGACTTGTGATCAACGCTGCGAAGTCCATCCTCGGTGAACGTGAGGTAAAATTTCTAGGCCACAGCATCAGTGAAAAAGGTATCAAACCATTATCTGATAGGGTTGACGCAATTGTAAATTTTAAATTTCCTAGCACGATTGCTGTATTACGTAGTTTTCTAGGTACCATCAATTTTTATAGGAAATTCATTAGAAACGCTGCAGAAATTCTCGTGCCCCTGACTAAATTACTCGAGGGCCTGAAAATAAAAGGCTCAACGCCGATAGTAACGACACCAGAACTACAACGGGCATACGACAATGCAAAACAAACCCTGGCCAACGCGACATTGCTTGCACATCCAGACGCAAATGAATTAAGGGCCATTTTCACCGACACATCAAGCACAGCCATTGAGTGTGGTGCTTCAACAGCTGGTTAATGGAGAATGGCAGCCTTTAGCCTTCATCAGCAGGAAGCTACAACCATCAATCCAAAAATTACCTACGTATGATCGCGAGCTACGAAGCGATTTACGAAGCTGTGCGTTACTTCCGTCACATATTTGAAGGCAAGCATGCTGCAATTTACACGGATCATAAACCACTGCTCCATGCATTTCAACAGCGTACGGAGAGAGCATCACCGTGGCAATTTCGTCGATTAGACTTCATCGGACAGTTCCCAAAGGATTTCAGACATATTTCTGGACACAAAAACATCGTCGCAGATACACTGTCTAGGGTAGAAGCCATTACACCGCCGATCACAACGCGAGAACTGGCCAAAGCTCAGGAAAACGATCCTGAACTGCGTTTTCTCATCACTAACGCTACAACATAGTTACAGTGGCAGAAAATTATCTTCGCTGACTATCCGGTCGCAGTCTACTATGATGTTTCATCAGGTAAAATGCGCCCCTACGTTCCCAAGCTATTGCGATAGAAAGCCTTTGATACGTTGCACTCACTTGCGCACCCAGGTATCAAATTTTCGCAAAAGCTCGTTAGTAAACGATATGTGTGGCCATCGATCCAAAAGGATTGTCGAGAATGGGCCAAAGCATGTCTAAATTGTCAGCAAAACAAAGTTCATCGGCACGTTGCATCACCAATTGCTCGGTTTGACCTGCCCACACAAAGATTTGAACACTTACACATCGACCTTATCAGTCTTCCAGTGTCTCGCAGCTACAACAAATGTCTAACGATCATTGATCGATTCACTCGATTTCCGGAAGCCGTGCCCTTAAAAAACGGAGACTATGACACCGTAGCATTGGCCCTGATTTCCAGCTGGATTTCGAGGTATGGTGTACCCATCAGAATAACATCTGACCGAGGAGGTCAATTCACATCAGCATTATTTCAATCGTTGATGAAGCTATTTGGTATTAAACATCTTCGCACAACACCTTATCATCCTCAATCCAACGGTCTAGTAGAACGCCTGCACCGGCAACTCAAGGCCGCACTATTATGTCACAACGAGACATGGTTCGACGCACTCCCTTCCGTGTGGCTGGGTTTACGTGCAGCATGGAAAGAGGACATACGCAGTGCGCCAGCCGAACTAGTGTATGGCGAGCCAATTCGCTTGCCAGGCGAATTGTTAGCGCCATCAAATAAACATTTCAATGATAAAACTATCCTTACTAATCTAAGGCATCACTTCAATACGTTAGCACCGACAGAAACGTCACGTCACGGCACCCGACCTGTTTTTCGTTCCAAACAACTCAGCTCGTGTTCTCATGTTTTAGTTCGCAATGATCAAATTGGACCATCTTTCTCATCGCCTTACGAGGGTCCATACCAGGTCATATCACGCCAAGACAAATATTTTGTTATCTATACTAATTATATAAAGATAAGTCCCTTTTTTTTGTAACAGGTAATCTCGCGAACGGCTGGCCCTATTTTCATGAAATTTTGTATACAAATAGCTTTCGGTAACCACCATGTTTTAGGCTAAAAAAATTTTACTTTTTTTCGGGTAGGTGGACCAGGGACCGGTCTATTCGAAAAAATCTTATTATAGTCCGATTTACTTAAAATTTAGTACGTAAGTAGCTTTTTAGCATATATTAGCATATATGACCCATTTTTTCCGGGAAGTTTTCCAGGGACCGATCTATTCGAAAAAATCGAATTTACGGGCCGATTTGCTAAAAATTCGGTGTGCAGATAGCTTTTTAGCATGTATTAGCATATGTGATCAATTTTTTCCGAGAAGTGGACCAGGGACCGATCTGTTCGAAGAAATCGTATTTATGGTCCGATTTGCTTAAATTCCGGTACATAGGTAGCTTTTTGCCTGGATAAGCTTATAGATTCCTGTTTTCCAATTTTCATGCAATTTCGAATATAAATAGCTTAAAGTAACGACCATATCAAGGGGCGAGTTCGTCACTAGGCAAGATTTTTTTGCGCCAATCAGAAACAACGGATACTGTCAAAATTTAATTATAATATATAATATATCTCAACTAATTTATATTTAGAAAGCCGTTTGTTAGTTTTCGCAAGGCTCGAGAGCGGCTGAACCGATTTTTTTGAAACTGCCACCTGCCGCACGTGTCCCAAGGATGTTTTTAGGCTGGAAAAAATCTATATGTAAAGGGGGCGTGGCACTTCCCATACAAACCGAATTTCTCATGCTACATATCTCTGAAAGGGTGCATGGTAGAGTTTTGGAAATTGGTATGGCGATATGCGAAATCAATCGCATACCCTTGGAGAAAAATTTTAGCTATAGAAAAAGGGGTGTGACATCTCCCATACAAACCAAATTTTTCATACTGCCTATCTTTGGAAGTGTTCATGGTAGAGTTCTGGAACTTGGTATGGAGATATACGAAATCAATCGCATACTCATGAAGAAAGAGGGCAGCTGTTGAAAAGGGGGGCGTGGCTCCTCCCATATAAATCGAATTTTTATACTGCATATCCCTAAAAGTATTCATGGTACAGTACTGGAACTTCGTATGGAGATATGTATATAGTTGAAATCAAGCCCATACTCATGGAGAAAATTTGGGCTATTTGAAAAGGGGTGTGAGGCCTACAAACCTACCGACCTTTAGCTATCTTTGAATGAATTTTTTTATTCTTCTATAGGTGTGTTTGTGAGTGAAATCCTCCTAAATGGTTGTACGGATTTTAACGAAACTTTTTGTGTATTTGAGTGGGTCTCTGGATGGTTTAGTTTCACAATTTAATCCGAAAGTTGGCGCTGTAGTTGAGTTATTACTAAAAATCTTATTTATGATCCGATTTGGCTAATGTTTTAAATATGTATGCAATACTATTGCAAAAACGTGCTGCCAAGTGGTGCTGAAGTCAAGCTATTACTAAAAATAGCCAAGTGAGAAAAGGGGCCGTGAAGGTCAGATTAAATCGACCTGTTGCACCATTGAGTATATCGACGGTCCTGCGTTGCTATTGGCCCAATGGATGTGATTTTCCAATATTATTATGCGTTAAAACTTTTAAGGTATTTCGTCTGAAATAAGTATATGTATATTGCATTTCTGTAGAACAATGATTCGCACCCATTTTGAAATTGCCACCTACTATACTGTAAAGCTTCTAGGACATTCAATATAAAACCGGGTCATTGTTGCCGCCAGGGAGTGAAGAGGAAAAAATTTATTTCGCTTTGCGAATAATCGTGCTATGAAATGCCGCACAACTGGAGAATTTCAAGAACGGAAATAACACTTTCCTTAGGTTATTTAAAGCGGCAAATGACCACCAAACCTCAATCTTAGCAGAAAAATGTGCCAATGGAAATCGTAAACGTGAATTGTTGGTGAAAATGTTGAACCAAAAAGTTTCAATAAAATATATAAAAATTTTGGGCGGGGCGAAGTTCGCCGGGTCTGTTAGTTCAGTATAAACGTGTAAACACGGCAATTTCCATCGACAGACTCAAGCCTGTTTATTTTTTTGCGGACGACATTTAAATTTACGTATCTATTAATCTTCAATTAGTATTATAAGCCATTAACTTTCAAGTACAAACATACAAATTACTACAATGAATTTGAATAAAAATTCTCTAGGTTTATAAGAATGCAAATTACTCTATTTTTTTACTATAAGTATTTCATGTTAATCATATACGCATTTACATTTAAGCCAATTTCATTTGAATCTTTTGTATCACCCAATCTTGTACAATCACAACATTCTCTTTTTTTTTTAAGAAAGGAAATATTGTGGCAACCATTATTACCTCCTTACGTTTTCATTTTATATCTACATACTAGTCGAAACTATCGATAATTGCCGATACCACTTATGCACCCTCACTATGCACAGTAATTGGAGAGAACAAAAAGTAGAACATAAGCAAGCACTCAAGAAAAGTGACAGCAA
>NW_023458578.1:606427-610749 GCF_013731165.1 Rhagoletis pomonella
TCAATGAACCGCTGGAAAGTCTGTGCGGCATTTCGAAGTCCAAACGTCATGTATGGAAATTCGAATAATCCGACGGGTGTTATAATCGCCGTCTTCTCTATATCTTCCTCGGCAACCGGAATTTGGTTAAATGCACGAACTAGATCCAACACGGAGAACACTGTCTACCGCATAATATCGCAGTAAAATCGTCTAGCAACCTGACAAGATAGTTATCAGGTACGGTACGTGCGTTTAGCGGGGGTCTCCCACAGGGTCGCCATTCTCCGGTTTTCTTGGGGACCAAATGCAATGGTGAGGCCCATGGGCTGCTCGAAGATCGGGTAGGGCCTAGCTGTACCATTTTTCGAAACTCCTCTTGGGCGATTTTCAATTTGTTCGGCGCAAGGCGTCGCGCCTTGCATGATACCGGTGGACCAGGTGTTGTTTTAATGTGATGCACTGTAGAATGTTTCTTTAGTGAAGAGATACCTTCTGGGCGGGTAATATTCGGAAAACTTTGCAGTAATTTATGGTAGACCGTATTACCATCTACTATTTTAATACACTTTATATCCGATTGTATAGAACTTACGCGTGTGTGAAAGCCCGTGGA
Organism: Rhagoletis pomonella; assembly: GCF_013731165.1. Classification (NCBI taxonomy): domain Eukaryota; kingdom Metazoa; phylum Arthropoda; class Insecta; order Diptera; family Tephritidae; genus Rhagoletis; species Rhagoletis pomonella. Next base: position 607,023 of record NW_023458578.1, read on the forward strand.
CCCGTCACGTAATCGCTTATTTTTAAGGTCGATTAACAAGTTAAAATGGCTAAGAAAATCGGCGCTAATGATTGGTTTCGTGACGTCTGCAATGATGAACCTCCACGTGAATTCTCGGCGCAACCCAAGGTTGAGTGAAAGTGTGGTACAGCCAAAGGTTTCGATTAACGAACCGTTTGCCTCATGTAGTTGGTATCCTACAGGTGTAGGTTTGCATTTCAACCGCTCATAAGGATAAACCGAAAGGTCTGAACCAAAATCTACAACGTAACGTACATTTGAGGTAAGATCCGTGACGAAAAGGCGGTTTGAAGATGCTAAGGAGTCGCAATCCGCCGCTAGCGACTCCGTGCCTCGGGCCCTTGACCGGCTGCGTGGTTTGCTGCTTCTAGCACGTGATTTTGATCTGCTTTGCTTCCGAAATTCGTCTGTGAGCCGATCGAAACGTTTGGTATGTGCACTAATTTGCCTTTCCAGCTCGGAAGTTTGCATTGTCGACGAAGGTGGAGCGATGGCGTCAGTTTGTGTTACCTGGAACATTTCATGTAACTTATCTGCTGTTTTAGCTAACGTTTCGAGCTGGGAGCTAGGTGGAGAGATTGCCAAAAATTCTTGCGTCTTCTTAAATAGGTTTGCCAGCCATCTTGTTTTTAGGACGTGGTTGTTGAGCTGCTTTCTTTTCTGCTCGTCCGGTGGGTCTTCGTGCTGACTGCGTAGCATTTTCTTGCTCACGCGAGGTTTGGGTCCTTTGACGGTTCGGCTTGCGCTTGTAATTGGACTTGCGCTCAGTCTTCTGCGTACGCTAGGTCGGTGTGAAGGCGGATCGGTGCAGCAACGTGTGGTGGGCTAATCCACAGCAATGACACTGCCTGAGGAATCACAGGCGCCCGTTAACTGAGAGGTAGCTAAGCAATTTATGCAGTAGCGGTGCACTCTAGCGGATTCATAGCGTACGTTCGGCGTCATGGCCAGAAAGACGCGACAATAGCGTAGCGAATGGGTGCGGCAGCACAGTCGGCATTTGCTGAATTCTTGGGGCCTGTAAATACACGGTCGAAGGACATTGTTAGTGGCATGCGGGTGATTGGTGAACTGAGACGAGAAAAAATGTGAGAAAGATAGTAGAGTGAGTGTAAGGGCATGAGCTACGCGGGTGGTAAGTTGCGTGTGATGGTTCCGCTTTGGGTGCGAATGTCTACCACGCGAACATTTTGATCGGGAGCGGGATGGAGTTTCGTAATTCGGCCGAGCCGCCATTCGTTGGGGGGAAGGAGATCGTCTTTGATGACAACTAAGTCCCCTTCGTTTAGATTGGCTTCCTCGCCTTTCCATTTGTAGCGCTTATGGAGTTCTTGTATATACTCAGTTTTCCAGCGCTTGCTGAACTGGTGATGGAGTACACTTAGTTTCCGCCACTTATTTATTAGGGAGAGATTTTCGGAGTTTGGCTCACTAATGGAGAGTAGCGGGGCACCGCGGGCAAAGTGACCTGGTGTCAAAGCTTTTAGGTCATCAGGATTTTGTAACATCGGGGATAGCGGTCGCGAATTCAGAACCGCTTCAATACGGACAAGGAGAGTGTTGAACTCCTCATACGTGTATTTATGGGTGCCCGCAACTTTTGTGAAATGAATCTTGAAACTTTTTACTGCTGCTTTCCAGAGTCCTCCCATGTGTGGGGCGTGTAGGAATGATCTGCCATGAGAGGCCATGGAGGGAATATTTGTTGGCAATATCCGCTGAAACTTCCTCAAGAAAGGTGGACAATTCCCTCTTGAGACTTCGCTGTGCTCCTGCAAAAGTTTTTCCATTGTCGGACATCACTTTGTGGGGTATTCCTCGGCGTCCGATGAATCATGTGAATGCTGCCTTAAAGCTTCTGTTGTTAAATCGGAGCAAAGTTCGAAATGTATAGCTTTTGTGGAGAAACATACGAAAACACAGACGTATGCTTTGGAGTGATATGCTCGAAGAAGAGTAGAGGTTTTTACCAGGAACAGACCAGCAAAATCAACACCAGTGGTTTGGAATGGTATCGAGTATGTAGAGCGTTCTGGGGGTAACGCGGTCGCAAATGACTTCATATTTTGCTTGTAGATGGTACATGTCTTGCAGTGAAAGATGCATGTCTTGATATTCTGCTTGAGGCGAGGGATGTAGTATTGCTGCTGGACCATGCGGATCATCAGCTGCTTCTCGGCGTGGAGTAGTGTTGAGAGGATTAAAGCGAGAAGGAGAGAACATAGCTATGAGTTGTCTGGTATAATAATGGGGTGCCGCTCGTCATAACTGAGGGCGGCGTAAGTGAGGCGTCCGTTAAAGCGCGGTAGGCCTGACTTATCCAAAAATGGGTTAAGGGTGAGCAATGGGTCTTTTTTGCTGATTGGGTTTTTCGCTTCCAAGGTTGTCATCGTTTCTCAGTAATATTTGTGTTGAGCATTCCGAATGAGAAGCAATTTCGCCTGATTTATTTCTGCATGCATTAGAGTGATGGTTTGTGGGACATACAACCTTTTGGCTTTGTTTAAAAACCGTAACATGAATGCTACCACTCGGAGAGCTCTTGAGTAGGCGGAGAAGCGGTGTAAGAGATCGGTGCTTACGGCTGCGTGGAATGCTTCTATGTGCTTTTGTTCTGGAGGAGATGGGTGATTTGGGGTGACTTTTGGATCGTTGCTATTTTTCTGCTCCACACTGTCCTGTCTCAGCGCATCTGAGTACAGTAAACGTTTATAATATTGGTTTATACGTGTATATATATATTGTAAATACCTTGCATACAAATTGTGTTTGCTAGTGCAGTTCGCTCCGCTTATGTATACCAGTTTGTGTGTATGTACGTATGTAACCCACTACCTGTGCGATGCTAATGCAAAAAGCGAATAAGCAGGGCATGAATCACGTATGACGACAATCGTCTGAACGATATCGAGATTGTCTTGCTCCATAAAAACCAAAATTTGTTTGATCGTTTGTGCGATATCGTCAACTCGATTTCAGTTTTGCTTCATGTAACAGTAACAGAAACACGTAACAGCAACACATATGTAAAAATCAGTGTTTTTACGATATATATGTATATGTTTTCTCAGTGTCGTTTGAATGACTATCGTTTCAAAGTTATGTGATTCATGCGCTGGAGATGCAAAAGGAGAAAAATCACTGTGGAGTTGGAGCAGTATAAATATGTACATTGTACACGTATATAAATACGTATGTAAATGGTTAATATGTATGCCCGGGTAGGGGGAGATTTAGCGGTCGCTTTGCTTATATACCCAGTAGTAAATTGGGGAAGTGTATTATACGTACGAGTGACTTCTTGGAAGGTTTTTTCGGCGGCAGTTGAATATATGTATATACGTATAGTGTTATTTCGGGATTTATGTACGAGAATATGTATTTATACCTATTATTATATTATTTTGGGATTGTATAGGGCAGAAGGGAAAAGCGCGGGAATTTCATATATAAATTTTAATATGTATGTGCGGAAAAATGAGCGGTAAATCAAATTGAGAGTTTTTATTTTTACCGTCTTTGGAGTCCGCTAAATATATATGTAGCGTTGTTTAAATAATACACCGTAAATAAGTGTTATTTATGTGACTTTATTACGCTACTAAAATTGTCTATAGTAAGGTTTAGCTTTTAGTCTCGTATCTCGACGTTCTAGCGGATTGCTGTCACTTTTCTTGAGTGCTTGCTTATGTTCTACTTTTTGTTC
>NW_023458578.1:610849-612915 GCF_013731165.1 Rhagoletis pomonella
ACGTTTGGACTTCGAAATGCCGCACAGACTTTCCAGCGGTTCATTGACGAGGCTACACGTGATCTGTCGTTCGTCTTTCCATATATTGCCGAGTTGCTTATCGCTTCCGAAAACGAAGATCAGCACCTTGAACATCTGAAAATACTATTTCAACGCCTGCAAGATTACGGACTTGTGATCAACGCTGCGAAGTCCATCCTCGGTGAACGTGAGGTAAAATTTCTAGGCCACAGCATCAGTGGAAAAGGTATCAAACCATTATCTGATAGGGTTGACGCAATTGTAAATTTAAAATTTCCTAGTACGATTGCTGTATTACGTAGTTTTCTAGGTACCATCATTAGAAACGCTGCAGAAATTCTCGCGCCCCTGAATAAATTACTCGAGGGCCCGAAAATAAAAGGCTCAACGCCGATAGTAACGACACCAGAACTACAACTGGCATACGACAATGCAAAATAAACTCTGGCCAACGCGACATTGCTTGCACATCCAGAGCAAATAAATTATGGGCCATTTTCACCGACACATCAAGTACAGCCATTGGTGCGGTGCTTCAACAGCTGGTTAATGGAGAATGGCAGCCTTTAGCCTTCTCCAGCAGGAAGCTACAACCATCAATCCAAAAATTACCTACGTATGATCGCGAGCTACAAAGCGATTTACGAAGCTGTGCGTTACTTCCGTCACATATTTGAAGGCAAGCATGCTGCAATTTACACGGATCATAAACCACTGCTCCATGCATTTCAACAGCGTACGGAGAGAGCATCACCGTGGCAATTTCGTCGATTAGACTTCATAGGACAGTTCACCAGAGGTTTCAGACATATTTCTGGACACGAAAACATCGTCGCAGGTACACTGTCCAGGGTAGAAGACATTACACCGCCGATCACAACGCGGGAACTGGCCAAAGCTCAAGAAAACGATCCTGAACTGCGTGTTCTCATCACTAACGCTTCAACATCGTTACAGTGGCAGAAAATTATCTTCGCTGACTATCCGGTCGCAGTCTACTATGATGTCTCATCAGGTAAAATGCGCTCCTACGTTCCCAAGCTATTGCGAAAGAAAGTCTTTAATACGTTGCACTCACTTGCGCACCCAGGTATCAAATCTTCGCAAAAGCTCGTTAGTAAACGATATGTGTGGCCATCGATCCAAAAGGATTGTCGAGAATGAGCCAAAGCATGTCTAAATTGTCAGCAAAACAAAGTTCATCGGCACGTTGCATCACCAATTGCTCGGTTTGACCTGCCCACACAAAGATTTGAGCACTTACACATCGACCTTTTCAGTCTTCCAGTGTCTCGCAGCTACAACAAATGTCTAACGATCATTGATCGATTCACTCGATTTCCGGAAGCCGTGCCCTTAAAAAACGGAGACTATGACACCGTAGCATTGGCCCTGATTTCCAGCTGGATTTCGAGGTATGGTGTACCCATCAGAATAACATCTGACCGAGGAGGTCAATTCACATCAGCATTATTTCAATCGTTGATGAAGCTATTTGGTATTAAACATCTTCGCACAACACCTTATCATCCTCAATCCAACGGTCTAGTAGAACGCCTGCACCGGCAACTCAAGGCCGCACTATTATGTCACAACGAGACATGGTTCGACGCACTACCTGCCGTGTTGCTGGGTTTACGAGCAGCATGGAAAGAGGACATACGCAGTACGCCAGCCGAACTAGTGTATGGCGAGCCAATTCGCTTGCCAGGCGAATTGTTAGCGCCATCAAATAAACATTTAAATGATCAAACTGTCCTTACTAATCTAAGGCATCACTTCAATACGTTAGCACCGACAGACGTCACGTCACAGAATTTTAAACATAAATGTCCGCAATTATATGAATTATAGCTTTGCTGTTTATTATAGTTATATTTAATGTTTTTTCCTAAATACTTTATTATTTGCTTAGGAGGCTGTAAGTTTCCAAAGCTATCGAAGTAATCAATCCCATTATCGTTTTTCCAGTAAGCTACCCAATGCGTTCCCGCACCCTTTGAACTATCCAAATTTATTATTCCACATTCTCTCTTAAATGGTTT
>NW_023458578.1:613015-617659 GCF_013731165.1 Rhagoletis pomonella
TCAATGAACCGCTGGAAAGTCTGTGCGGCATTTCGAAGTCCAAACGTGATGTATGGAAATTCGAATAATCCGAAGGGTGTTATAATCGCCGTCTTCTCTACATCTTCCTCGGCAACCGGAATTTGGTTAAATGCACGAACTAAATCCAACACGGAGAACACTGTCTACCGCATAATGTCGCAGTAAAATCGTCTAGCAACCTGACAAGATAGTTATCAGGTACGGTACGTGCGTTTAGCGGACGGTAGACCCCACAGGGTCGCCAGTCTCCGGTTTTCTTGGGGACCAAATGCAATGGTGAAGCCCATGGGCTGCTCGAAGATCGGGTAGGGCCTGGCTGTACCATTTTTCGAAACTCCTCTTGGGCGATTTTCAATTTGTTCGGCGCAAGGCGTCGCGCCTTGCATAATACCGGTGGACCAGGTGTTGTTTTAATGTGATTCACTGTAGAATGTTTCTTTGATGAAGAGATACCTTCTGGGCGGGTAATATTCGGAAAACTTTGCAGTAATTTATGGTAGACCGTATTACCATCTACTATTTTAATACACTTTATATCGGATTGTATAGAACTTACGCGTGTGTGAAGGCCCGTGGACCCGTCACGTAATCGCTTATTTTTAAAGTCGATTAACAAGTTAAAATGGCTAAGAAAATCGGCGCTAATGATCGGTTTCGTGACGTCTGCAAAGATGAACCTCCACGTGAATTCTCGGTGCAACCCAAGGTTGAGTGAAAGTGTGATACAGCCAAAGGTTTCGATTAACGAACCGTTTACCGCATGTAGTTGGTATCCTACAGGTGTAGGTTTGCATTTCAACCGCTCATAAGGATAAACCGAAAGGTCTGAACCAGAATCTACAAGGTAACGTACATTTGAGGTAAGATCCGTGACGAAAAGGCGGTTTGAAGATGCTAAGGAGTCGCAATCCGCCGCTAGTGACTCTGTGCTACGGGCCCTTGACCGGCTGCGTGGTTTGCTGCTTCTAACACGTGATTTTGATCTGCTTTGCTTCCGAAATTCGTCTGTGAGCCGATCGAAACGTTCGGTAAGTGCACTAATTTGCCTTTCCAGCTCGGAAGTTTGCATTGTAGACGAAGGTGGAGCGATTGCGTCAGTTTGTGTTACCTGGAACATTTCATGTAATTTATCTGCTGTTTTAGCTAACGTTTCGAGCTGGGAGCTAGGTGGAGAGATTGCCAAAATTCCTTGCGTCTTGTTAAATAGGTTTGCCAGCCATCTTGTTTTTAGGACGTGGTTGTTGAGCTGCTTTCTTTTCTGCTCGTCCGGTGGGTCTTCGTGCTGACTGCGTAGCATTTTCTTGCTCACGCGAGGTTTGGGTCCTTTGACGGTTCGGCTTGCGCTTGTAATTGGACTTGCGCTCAGTCTTTTGCGTACGCTAGGTCGGTGTGAAGGCGGATCGGTGCAGCAACGTGTGGTGGGCTAATCCACAGCAATGACACTGCCTGAGGAATCACAGGCGCCCGTTAACTGAGAGGTAGCTAAGCAATTTATGCAGTAGCGGTGCACTCTAGCGGATTCATTGCGTTCGTCCGGCGTCATGGCCAGAAAGACGCGACAATAGCGTAGCGAATGGGTGCGGCAGCACAGTCGGCATTTGCTGAATTCTTGGGGCCTGTAAATACACGGTCGAAGGACATTGTTAGTGGCATGCGGGTGATTGGTGAACTGAGACGAGAAAAAATGTGAGAAAGATAGTAGAGTGAGTGTAAGGGCATGAGCTACGCGGGTGGTAATAAGCAAAGCTTCGTTATGTTGCGTGTGATGGTTCCGCTTTGGGTGCGAATGTCTACCACGCGAACATTTTGATCGGGAGCGGGATGGAGTTTCGTAATTCGGCCGAGCCGCCATTCGTTGGGGGGAAGGAGATCGTCTTTGATGACAACTAAGTCCCCTTCGTTTAGATTGGCTTCCTCGCCTTTCCATTTGTAGCGCTTATGGAGTTCTTGTATATACTCAGTTTTCCAGCGCTTGCTGAACTGGTGATGGAGTACACTTAGTTTCCGCCACTTATTTATTAGGGAGAGATTTTCGGAGTTTGGCTCACTAATGGAGAGTAGCGGGGCACCGCGGGCAAAGTGACCTGGTGTCAAAGCTTGTAGGTCATCAGGATTTTGTAACATAGGGGATAGCGGTCGCGAATTCAGAACCGTTTCAATATGGACAAGGAGAGTGTTGAACTCCTCATACGTGTATTTATGGGTGCCTGCAACTTTTGTGAAATGAATCTTGAAACTTTTCACTGCTGCTTCCCAGAGTCCTCCCATGTGTGGGGCGTGTAGGAATGATCTGCCATGAGAGGCCATGGAGGGAATATTTGTTGGCAATATCCGCTGAAACTTCCTCAAGAAAGGTGGACAATTCCCTCTTGAGACTTCGCTGTGCTCCTGCAAAAGTTTTTCCATTGTCGGACATCACTTTGTGGGGTATTCCTCGGCGTCCGATGAATCATGTGAATGCTGCCTTAAAGCTTCTGTTGTTAAATCGGAGCAAAGTTCGAAATGTATAGCTTTTGTGGAGAAACATACGAAAACACAGACGTATGCTTTGGAGTGATATGCTCGAAGAAGAGTAGAGGTTTTTACCAGGAACAGACCAGCAAAATCAACACCAGTGGTTTGGAATGGTATCGAGTATGTAGAGCGTTCTGGGGGTAACGCGGTCGCAAATGACTTCATATTTTGCTTGTAGATGGTACATGTCTTGCAGTGAAAGATGCATGTCTTGATATTCTGCTTGAGGCGAGGGATGTAGTATTGCTGCTGGACCATGCGGATCATCAGCTGCTTCTCGGCGTGGAGTAGTGTTGAGAGGATTAAAGCGAGAAGGAGAGAACATAGCTTTGAGTTGTCTGGTAAAATAATGGGGTGCCGCTCATCATAACTGAGGGCGGCGTAAGTGAGGCGTTCGTTAAAGCGCAGTAGGTCTGACTTATCCAAAAATGGGTTAAGGGTGAGCAATGGGTCTTTTTTGCTGATTGGGGTTTTCGCTTCCAAGGTTGTCATCGTTTCTCAGTAATATTTGTGTTGAGCATTCCGAATGAGAAGCAATTTCGCTTGATTTATTTCTGCATGCGTTAGAGTGATGGTTTGTGGAACGTACAACCTTTTGGCTTTGTTTACAAACCATAACATGAATGCTACCAGTCGGAGAGCTCTTGAGTAGGCGGAGAAGCGGTGTAAGAGATCGGTGCTTACGGCTGCGTGGAATGCTTCTATGTGCTTTTGTTCTGGAGGAGATGGGTGATTTGGGGTGACTTTAGGCCATAGTATGGGGGGCTTTGTTAGCCATTCGGGGCCTTTCCACCAGAGAGAGCAGTCTACGAGGTCTTGAGGTTTGGCTCCTCGTGTGCCTAGATCTGGTAGATTGTCGGCGCTGCAGACATGACGCCACGTTGCATTGTTGACGTTTTGAAGGATCTGGGATGTCCTGTTTTCTACATACGTCTTCCACATCCAGGGAGGTTTTTCCAACCAAGCTAGCACCATGGAAGAGTCGGCCCACAACGTTAGTTCATGAGAGGGCAGATCTAGTTGGGATCGGATCTGTTTCACTAGCTTTGTGAGGAGGACTGCACCGCAGATTTCCAGCCTTGTGAGAGAAACAGTCTGTAAGGGTGCAACTTTGCTCTTTGCTGCGAGTAGATGAGAAGTTGCAGTTTCGCCATGTTGAACTCTAAGATATATACAAGGCAAACAAATTCTTTGTTCGCCGAGAGATTTTTCTGGTAAGAGTTCCATTTGAGAAGTGAGGTGGGTTTGACAGCTTCATCCTAGTCTGTTCCTTCCATCCAGAGCTGCTGGAGGAGAGTTTCCGCTGTATCATTATGGGCGATAGCCATCCTGCCGGGTCGAAAAGATTCGCGACCGCTGATAAGATCTGTCTCTTTGTGGCAGTGTTTGTGTCAGGGAGCGGATCTACTGAGTACGAAAACGTGTCTGTGAGAGCGTTCCATTTAATTCCAAGGGTTTTCGTTGAGCTTGCCTCTTGGAATTGAAGAAAATCTGTGTCTAACAGATCAGACTGAGGAATATCTTTCAGCAGTGATTTGTGATTTGCCGTGATCTTTTTCAAGGGGAATCCTGCTGATTTAAGGACATCGATAATTTGAGATATCGATTCCCTGGCTGAGTCCAGATCGTTCCCGCCTGAGAGAATGTCGTCAACATAAGCTTCGTTGACTAAAATTTGTGAGCTTCGTGGGGATTTTTGTTGTGTGTCTTGGGCCAATTTATGGGGTGTTCTTATGGCCAAATAGGGAGAAAAGTTAAAGCCAAATGTAAATGTTTTTAGTTTAAAGTCTTCTATCGGACTTTCGGGCGATCTGCGGAATAGGATTCGCTCGAAATCCTGGTCTTCCTTGTGGACGTATATCTGGCGATAAATTTTTCAATGTCGCCATTGAACACATACTTATATAACCTCCATTTGAGAATTATAAGCATAAGGTCATTTTGGAGAACGGGGCCTGTGTGCAATACGTCATTCAGTGAGAGGCCGGAGTGAGAGAGTTCTGACGCATTAACAACTACTCGCACTTTAGTAGTTTTACTATCAGGTTAATCACAGCGTGATGTGGCAGGTAAAATGAGAAATATTTACCATCACGTATGATTTCGGGT
>NW_023458578.1:617759-621379 GCF_013731165.1 Rhagoletis pomonella
GAACAAAAAGTAGAACATAAGCAAGCACTCAAGAAAAGTGACAGCAACCCGCTAGCACGTCGAGATAGTTCGCGCATATTGTTTTTCCATAATTTGCACTAAAAGCTAAACCTTACTATAGACAATTTTAGTAGCGTAATAAAGTCACATAAATAACACTAAAATACGGTGTATTATTTAAACAACGCTACATATATATTTAGCGGACTCCAAAGACGGTAAAAATGAAAACTCTCAATTTGATTTACCGCTCATTTTTGCGCACATACATATTAAAATTTATATATGAAATTCCCGCGCTTTTCCCTTCCGCCCTATACAATCTCAAAATAATATCCGCTAGGTATAAATACATATTCTCGCACATGAATCCCGAAACAACACTATACGTATTTTCATATATTCAACTGCCGCCGAAAAAACCTTCCAAGAAGTACACTCGTACGTATAATACACTTCCCCAATTTACTACTGGGTATATAAGCAAAGCGACCGCTAAATCTCCCCCTACCCGGGCATATATATTAACCATATACATATGTATTTATATACGTGTACAATGTACATATTTATACTGCTCCAACTCCACAGTGATTTTTCTCCTTTTGCATCTCCAGCGCATGAATCACATAACTTTGAAACGATAGTCATTCAAACGACACTGAGAAAACATATACATATATATCGTAAAAACACTGATTTATACATATGTGTTGCTGTTACGTGTTTCTGTTACTGTTACATGAAGCAAAACTGAAATCGAGTTGACGATATCGCACAAACGATCAAACAATTTTTGGTTTTTATGGAGCAAGACAATCTCGATATCGTTCAGACGATTGTCGTCATACGTGATTCATGCCCTGCTTATTCGCTTTTTGCATTAGCATCGCACAGGTAGTGGGTTACATACGTACATACACACAAACGTGTATACATAAGCGGAGCGAACTGCACTAGCAAACACAATTTGTGTGCAAGGTATATACAATATATATACACGTATAAACCAATATTATAAACGGTTACTGTACTCAGATACGCTGAGACAGGACAGTGTGGAGCAGAAAAATAGCAACGATCCAAAAACAGTGCCGAGCAAAAATATAGCACCCAATATAGTGTGCTATATAATATACGCACAAAAAGTATTCACATATATATAATAAAACACACACACCCAAATATTTTCTCTACTTACTCAAAGTCTCGAGGAATTGACTTATACACACATATTAACCCCTCATCTCACTCATTATGTCAGAAGATAAGCACCCTACACACCCAGCAAGGCATAAGAACAAGATCAAAATCCCAAGCCGAAGAGGATGAGATCGCTTACAATCATAAAAAATTCCTTTATGAAATTTCGAGACTGGACAAATATTGCGAGAAGTGGTGGAGCATTAGCGAAACGGACCACACTGAGGCAGGACTGAGGACATATCTGGAGCACCTCAACAAATACATGGCCCTGGTAGACGCAGCTAACGAAGCAATACAGATGAGCAATGCAGATGAGAAGACGCGGAAAACGTGCGATGCCTCGTACGATAACTCCAGCGACAACGCGTTGAACACAAAGCTGAGAATTAACGAGTTGCTCAGCCAATTCCAGCAAAACTCGGAAGGCACCAGAAACAATACATCCGTTGTGATGATGCCCCAACCACAACCCGATTCCTACAATTACCTGAAAGTACCTGCTTGTGATACTGAAGTCTTCTATGGAGGATACGAAGACTGCCATCGTTCAGGAACATGTTCACAGTAGTGTACATAAATCACCCCACATTAACTCAAGCTCAAAAGTTGTACCACTTGAGGCAAAAAACTCGCGGGAAAGCAGCCCTCCTTATTAAAAATTATGCCCTTAATGATCTCAATTTTGCTCTCACTTGGGACGCACTCAAATAATTCTACGAAAATCGTAGAATTGTCGTCGACAATCAAATTAAAACTCTCTTTAACCTTCAGCCCGCACACACAGAAAACGGTGAAAAGATTCAACAAATTCAAACGACAATTTATAACTACCTCTCTACTCTAAAAGAAAACGGAGTTTCCACCGAAAACTGGGACCCGATGCTCATATATCTCTGCTCCTCAAAGCTCCCAGCTCCCTAGCGTTATGGGAGCAATCTCTAAACTCAAGAAAAGAGTTACCTCTCTGGTCAGAACTGGACCAATTTCTTAAAACTCGATACGAAGTTGTAGAACGGCTTAGCACATACAGCCCAAATAAACCAAAACAGCCTCAGCCCACTTTCATTCCACGGGCAACATCAATAGCTCCTCAGTCGTTTCATCTTCCGGAGCAAAACTCAATCGTTCCACACTGAACAAAGAAAGTCAGGCTCGTGTAAATTATGCAATTCTAATCATTCAATGATGATGTGCGTAAAATTCAAGGAACTATCCATCCATGATCGGAATAAGTTTGTGAAAGAAAATCGTTATAACAAAAAATGGTTTGGCGTACTCTCATTCAGAGAGAGATTGTAAAAGCAACTTCACTTGCGTGTATTGCCAAAAGCGACACCACTCTTTCCTTCATTTCCCAGCAAAATCCCAAACGCCAAACAATAAAAACCCCACTAAAAACTACGTCACATCTCACGTGACCATTGGCAATGGAATGCCATGTACCTCTACCCAAGCCGCCGCAGCAAATGCATCTCAAAGCACTAATGATAAGGTGCTCTTACATTTCCCAAGTAGTAGAAAAAGAACTTTACTCCCTACTGAAAATATCCGGATCTTCCACAAAGGAGAAACCGTTCAAATTCGCGCTCTCATAGACAAAGGATCCCAAAAGACTTTTGTAACTTCTCGTGTACAAAAGCTACTTGGTCTACCCACAACCAAAACAAACTTTGAAATATTGGGAATGGACGGACGAACAGTTCAGAATGCGAATAAAATGTTCTCACTCACAATATGGTGTTCAGATCTCACCATAAAAATTGCAACTCACGCAATAATACTCCCACAATTGACGCACTTTTTACCATCATTCAAGGCGACATACGTTAATGTCCAAGAATACGCCTCACTACCTCTAGTTGATCCCAACTGCTTCGTACCCATGGTAATTGGTAGCGAAATACTTCCCAAAATACTAATTCCAGGTCTCAAGACCAACGTTGGCGGAAGCTTAGTAGCCCAAAACTCCATATTTGGGTGGATATTAAGCGGCCTAGTTGCGGAACAAATCTCGACATTTTCCACCCAGATAGTTGATGGCTCAGCAGATTCCCTAGGAGATCTACTCAAAAGATTTTGGGAACAAGACGAGGTCCCATCGGCTCCCGTTCACACAGACGATGATGAATATTGCGAGGAGCTCTACAAAAATACTACCTATCGGAGAGAAGATGGTCGCTACGTAGTAAAACTCCCATTCAAGTCAACATTTCCCGACTCAACCGCACTAGGGCACTCCAGACCCACAGCTCAGCAGCAATACCTCAGCATCGAACGGAGCATCGAGAAGAAAGCGGAACTCCAAACAACATATTCAAAGGTCCTCGAAGAATACTTAGTTCTAGACCACATGGAGCCCACAAAGTCACCCGAAATCATACGTGATGGTAAATATTTCTCATTTTACCTGCCAC
>NW_023458578.1:621479-629170 GCF_013731165.1 Rhagoletis pomonella
GGTTATCTAAATCTTTATTATATAAATATGATATATCATGTTCTCTATAAGCAGTGTCTAGTAGATTAATCCCTTGATCTCCTCTTACTAAAAGTTTCCGTAGTTTCGTTTCAGGTTCACAAAATTGATAACTAGGCAAATGAAGTTCAATAGGAAGCTTATTAATTATATTGTTTATCAAACCTTTTCCAACGACTAACGATTTAAGAATAAGCCTATTTTCCTAAATAACTCTCATATAAAATAATATTATATTCAAATGAACGCTGAAGTTTTTTTTAAATAAAATCTATATGGTTCTATATAATTAAATTTCTAAATACCAATTCAACAGTTAATTTATATTCAAATACAATATTGTTATATGATTTAGAATAAACTTCTACATCACACATCGCTTCCCTATTTGTTCTACTATAATACTTTAATTTAGTCTTAATATCTAAACCCCTTCTTTCATATTCATGTTGGTTTTGATGTTGCTCCATTATGTACTCCTCAATTTCACCGCCACAAACGGTTAGAAATTTTCCATTGTCATCCTCTTCATCCCATTTTTTGTTAAAAAAAAGCATGGGCTACTCTGACTGGGATGCCCAAAACCTGTAACCGGGGACCCTCATCTTCATCTTCAATACATATATAAGGGTTTTTCATGTCTTCAAAGCACAACATCTCCAATTCGAAATCGAAGTTGTACTCTCCATGATGCTCGCTATTGAGGATTCGATTGATTCCAGGCATGATGTGTTTTATAAGTATCTTTAAACAAAGTAATAATTTCTAATGTACAGTATTAGCTTATTTATACATATTTCATAACTATATAAAAAGCATTGAGGTAAACTGTTGATAAAGAACATATTTAAATATACATATATTTTAGTAATCTATTTTATACTTCATAATATGATTCAATTAAAATGTGGAAATAATCTTAAACTCAATGTTGCTGTCAAAGAATATATTGGAAAGGTCTGCTGATGTTGATGATGAGAACAAAAAAAATTTAATTTGAAATAAAATAAAGTTTTATAATTACTTATTTATTTTTATTTATTATTAGATATTTAATGAAGAAATAAATTTTCTTAATATTATTACATTTTTTTCAGCACATATCATAGAACTTTCATGATATTTACAAGGATTTATATTTATATTTTTAATACATAAATTCTTTAAATTTGGACAATTTAAATCATCTAAATTATATAAAATAATATCGTATCCGAATAAACGTTGAATCCATCTGATTTTCTCCAGTCCCTTAGCATAGAATATATAATTTTTTCTTTTCATTAATGAATGGATATATTCAATAACAGCCATTAAAGTCGAATCACCATCTTCCCATTTTAATCCATGATGATTATGATATAACCAGTTATTAGTTGTTTTATCCCGTATCGTAAACTTAGATTCTTCAAAAGGAGGTTGAATAAGAAACGTTGTTATATATGAATCATATGTTGATATGCTGACTTCTTTAGCAATAAATTTCCTATTAAAATAGAATCCCTGAACATCTATAACCAACGTATATTCCTCTGACATTATATAGCTTAAACTTTTTTTTTTTAAATTCGTTTAAAAAATAGTCTTATGTGTTTCTATAAAGGTTTATAATATTTTTTTTAGAATCCAATGAAATCCTATTTAAATAATTGCAAACATAAGTATATATTAGAGCCACCAATTTTATTAACTAATCGATTACACTCCGCTGAATAATGAAAACCAAATATCAAATTAATCATTTTATATACTACATTTACATTCTTTTTATATGTCATATTTATATAATAAATCCATCTCATTCTATTAAAAGTTAAGAAATTTCCATATTCATATCATGTTTATAACTTTTAATATCAATTAATGTGACATCTGAGCGTAGTGTAGTATCATCTCCAGTAACAATTTCAATTTCACCGTTACTTAAAATATTCTCGAATGCAACCTGACGATACTTAAAACAAGAAATATTCAGTTTGCGTTGAAGGAAATCACTATCATATATACAACGAATTCTTAGCATAATATTATCCTCATATCTCAATTATTCCTAAAATTATTTTTTTCTCTTTTTATATTAGATCTTGTCTAAATGCTTCTATGGCTTCCTGTGTTGGGAATAACTTTTTCGGATTAGATGTAGGTGCTTCTGATGTTGTTTCAGGGATAGATGTTTTATTTACGTCCTCTTTTAATCCATTTTGATCACTTTGAGTCCATTTCATTAGTTTAAAGTTCCGTTTTATGTTTATAGTATCATTATTAGGTAGTTTTAGAGAAAACTCTGTATTTTCAAATTCATTTTGACTCAAATCAATAAAAAACCTCATTATATTTATTTTTTTATTTTAATTGTTTATTAATAAATTTGGGTTTTCCCGTACCACACAGGGTTTTAATTTAAAATATTGATGTCCATAATATACTATAAGATATTTTTTTTCCTGTCCAATAATATTCTACTTTAGGAAGAGGATTTGTAGGTATCTCGTCACAAAACACCTGTAGGTCACGCGATTCCACACCTCCAGTAGATATTCCATTCCATAGGTTCTCCATTTGTATAAAATTCAGTCTATAAACGTATATAAAAAATAGAATATCAGGTAGTTCTGAAATTTGTTCGATTTGAAATCGATACGATTTTAGAAATATTTTTATGGATTTTTAATCATAAAACTCACAATTTGATATTGGTATGGATGATATAACATCGCTGATGTTTCTGTTATATTTTTTATATTCAATCTATTCATCAGAAATAACGATCAATATTTAGCAAATCATATCGATTTCAAATCGTTCGATTTAAAGAACATGCCTGTATATGTATATATGTATATATTTTTTTAAATTAGAAAACATTTTTTCTATTATTATTAGATCTTTTTAGTAAAAGCTTACCTTCGTCCTTTGTTTAATTTATATAAGTTTATATAATTTACTTAAAACCTTTCACAAAAATGGACCTTATTCACAGCAAATTTCTTTGATAAATGAGAATTCATCTCAATAAAAAGATAAGTTTATATACTACATTTTCATTTCTCTAATAAGCATAAGATTTCAAAAATTGGCTGGCTTTCAAAACGTCAATCACATTTAATAAATCAATGACAATTTAAAAAGAATTTAAAAATAGCCAAACAAAAAATTATATGCTATACATATATATTTAATTTCTCTGATAAGCCCCAAATTGTGCTGTGATTTTTTAAAGCATTAATATATTAGCCTATTCATCTATTTATTAATATAAGAATAACCTTGATCTTGATTTCATCATAATTGTTTATCTAATAAGTATATTAACGCCAAGTGGACGATAACGAACCCACATAAATATATAAAAAAATGCTTAAAAATGTTTGACTTACTGAAAAAAGTTGTTAAGTCCACTTTTTATGAAAACTCATATTTTGATATAGGTGAAAATCTATAATTTCTATGAGTTAATAAAGTTATTGTTATATGAAAACTGATGAACTTATATGAAAATTAATGAAATTATATGAGTTCATCAATTTAATACTTGTATGAAAATCTATAATTTCTATGACTTAATAAAGTTATTACTTATATGAAAAATTATAACTTGTGTTAGTTAATAAGGCAATTACTTATATGAAAACTGATGAACATATATGAAAATTAATCAAATAATATGGGTTCATCAATTTAATACTTATATGAAAATCTATAATTTCTATGAGCTAATGAAGTTATTACTTATATGAAAAATTATTGAAAACTCAAAACTTCTATGAGTTAAAAAGGTTATTGCTTATATGAAAAAATTTTAACAGAGTCGAAAATGTATGGGAAAAATATGAAATTTCATCAAAATAATGCATGCAAGAAACTTTACATATTTACTCGACTTTTTTTTGTACGTTGACAAAATCTATGAAAATTTGAAACTTAATTAAGAAACAATTAGGCATATGAAAACTAATGAAACTAACTTACATGAATTAATAAAGCAATTACTTCCATCAAATATTACAACTTTCATGAGTTAATATAGATATTACTTGAATGAAAACTGATGAACTTATATGAGTTCATCAATTTAATACTTGTATGAAACTATATAGTTTTTATGAATTAATAAAGTTATTTCTTGTATGAAAAATTATAACTTGTATGAGGTAATAAACTTTATACTAATATGAAAACTCACAACTTCTATGAGTTAAAAAGGCTATTAGTTGTGTGAAAAAATTTTAGCAGAACCGAAAATATACATATGAAAATAATATATGAAATTGATAAATATAAAATTTCATCAAAATAATGCATGCAAGAAACATTACATATTTACTTGACTTTTTTTGTACATTGAGAATATCTATGAAAATTTAGAACTTATGTGAATTAATAAACAATTATTTATTTAATACTTGTATGAAAAATTATTACTTGTATGAGTTAATAAGACTATTATATGAATATCTGGAACTTATGTGAGTTAATAAAATTAGTACTTGTATGAAAATTTATGAAAATTGTATAAGTTGATAAATTTAATACAAACTGTATTTTAAATGAGGTTTTGTATAATTATTAGTTGTATGAAAAATTGTATCAGAGTCGAAAATGTATGGGAAAAAAATGAAATTTCTAGATATGAGAATTCACCAAAATAGTGCATGTAAGAAACATTAGATATTTACTCGGCTTTAATATCATTTATATTGAAAGTGATCACTTATAAAATAATAAACTATGTATACTATTCTATTAATCAGCTAACTGCTTAACAAGGCTGTTCTATTAAACAGCTAACTGCTAAACAGGACTGTTCTATTAAACAGCTAACTGCTAAACAGGGCTGTTCTATTAAACAGATAACGGTTAAACTAGATACTACAATCAAACACAATATGAAAAGTGATGAAATTAAAGGATTTCTAGAAAGGAATTTTAAATATATATTAGATCATCATAGAAACATTATACAAAATGGATGTATATTAACGGAACAGATGGAAAATGGGTATTGAATAAAATCTATATATGGAAAACATTTTACGATCTGTCCTTGGAGTAATAATGATACTGAATCAGGACCTGATACATGTAATTGTTTTTTTATAGAAAGACAACATAAAAATGTTGTAAACTTAATAAATTTATATAATAACTATTATAATGAAGAAAATAAGGAAAATATTGATTTAAAAAATCTCATATGTGAGATTAATATATTCAATAAAAAAATTTCCAAATAAAACAATAAAACACATATATATGTATATACTATCATTATAAAATTAAACGTATTTGATATTTATTCATTGAAAATGTTAGCAGCGGAATTGGGAAAATTATTAAATATATATATATTGTTGTATATTGAAAAAGAACATGTTAATCTTTTCAATTTGGGAAAATTATAAAATATATATAGTTGTTGTATTGAAAAAGGGCATGTTAAACTTTTCATAGCCATAGGAATTGGGAAAATTATTAAATATATATAGTGGTATATTGAAAAAGAACATGTGAATCTTATCAATTTGGGAAAATTATAAACTATATATAGTTGTTGTATTGAAAAAGAGCATGTTAAACTTTTCGTAGCCATAATCAACAACAAAAATTTTCTATGCTCATATAAACATTTAAATATGTTTGCTCCACCCGTCGATAAGAATGTTCGAATCGGCATAAAGTGTGCTCCACCCGTATATAAGAATGCTCATTTAAACATACAAAGATGCTCCACCCGTCGATAAGAATTTGCCTATAAATGTATATAGGTACATATATGCTCCACTGTATAGTATGTTATAATAGAAAATTTTTGTTGTTGATTATGGCTACGAAAAATTTAACATGCTCTTTTTCAATACAACAATTATATATAGTTTATAATTTTCCCAAATTGATAAGATTAACGTGTTCTTTTCCAATATACACCTATATATATTTAATAATTTTCCCAATTCCTAAGGCTACGAAAAGTTTAACATGCTCTTTTTCAATACAACAACTATATATTCTATATATTAATACGCTAACAAAAATTTTGTCTCCGTTCGTTTGGCGATTCTACCGAACCGAACCCAAGAACACCATTGGAAAGGCATTTTTCCGTATATGAGCAGAGTTTTTATGGTTTCACAATTGGTTGAAAATTACAGTAAAAACCGTCGTTTAAACATTTTCGAATTGTGTATAGATGTTGCTGCAACATGTTCAATTTGACATGTTTCGCGTGTTCTTTCACTACACATTTGAAATTAAGCTTTGAAATAATGATAAATATGATGATGAAGAAATAAATGATAACGATGAAGTCAAAAAAAAGAAGGCAGAAGTGAAGATAAAGACGAAAGTGGAGACAATGACAGATACATAAGTATTAGGGTAACTAAAAGGGTAAGAACATTTCTTGAATTTATGAAGTGAAACTTCTTTAGCGGCAGTTGGTTGGTTGGGAGTAAACTGTCAAATTCAAGGGGAATAATGCACATGGAAATAGTTCTCAGCGGTTTAGCGGTTTGAGAATAAAAACAAAAACAAAGATGCCTAGAGGTACAGGCAAAAACGAAGATCAAAGTAAATTTAAACACTTTAATGTAAAGGTGAATAGGAATATGCAAAAATAAAGATAAATATGAAGAAAAGGGTGAGGATGAAGATCGATATTGTTATCGATATAAAACTCGATATTTTTATCGATATAATAATCGATATTGCTATCGATAAAATAATCGATATTGTTATCGATACTGTTATTGATTAAATAACCGCTATTGTAATCGATATAATAATCAATATAATAATCGATATTGTTATCGATACAATAATGGATATTGTTATCGGTATAATAATCGATTAAATAATTGATTTTGTTATCGATTTAGTCATTTATATTGTTAACGATATGTACAATAATCGATACTGATGATTGTTATATTTATCGAGAAATTAATCGATTTTACAATCGTTGTATTTTTTTATATGTTTTTGGATATTGTTATTGGTGTTTTTATCGACACAGTAATCGGAACATGGAATGTGACAAAGACCAAGGTAAAGTTACCGATTTCAAAACCAAAAACACCGTTGGAAAGGTCATTTTCTGTAGATGAGGAGAGTTTTTTTGAAGACATGAAAAACCCTTATATATGTATTGAAGATGAAGATAAGGGTCCCCGGTTACAGGTTTTGGGCATCCCAGTCAGAGCAGCCCATGCTTTTTTTTAACAAAAAATGGGATGAAGAGGATGACAATGGAAAATTCCTAACCGTTTGTGGCGGTGAAATTAAGGAGTACATAATGGAGCAACATCAAAACCAACATGAATATGAAAGAAGGGGTTTAGATATTAAGACTAAATTAAAGTATTATAGTAGAACAAATAGGGAAGCGATGTATGATGTAGGAGTTTATTCTAAATCATATAACAATATTGTATTTGAATATAAATTAACTGTTGAATTGGTATTTAGAAATTTAAAATTTAATTATATAGAACCATATAGATTTATTAAAAAAACTTCAGCGTTTATTTGAATATAATATTATTTTATATGAGAGTTATTTATGAAAACAGGCTTATTCTTAAATCGTTAGTCGTTGGAAAAGGTTTTATAAATAATATAATTAATAAGCTTCCTATTGAACTTCATTTGCCTAGTTATCAATTTTGTGAACCTGG
>NW_023458578.1:629270-635871 GCF_013731165.1 Rhagoletis pomonella
ACCCGAAATCATACGTGATGGTAAATATTTCTCATTTTACCTGCCACTTCACGCTGTGATTAACCTGATAGTAAAACTACTAAAGTGCGAGTAGTTGTTAATGCGTCAGAACTCTCGCACTCCGGCCTCTCACTGAATGACGTATTGCACACAGGCCCCGTTCTCCAAAATGACCTTATGCTTATAATTCTCAAATGGAGGTTATATAAGTATGTGTTCAATGGCGACATTGAAAAATTTATCGCCAGATATACGTCCACAAGGAAGACCAGGATTTCGAGCGAATCCTATTCCGCAGATCCCCCGAAAGTCCGAAAGAGGACTTTAAACTAAAAACAGTTACATTTGGCGTTAACTTTTCTCCCTATTTGGCCATAAGAACACCCCATAAATTGGCCCAAGACACACAACAAAAATCCCCACGAAGCTCAGCTATTTTAGTCAATGATGAGCTTAAATCGGACACTACGTCAATATGAACTGTCTTTGTACTAAAGCATACGAATACAAACACATAAGCTTTGTCAATTCTCTTGCCTCTTATTTTATGGTGTATATGTATTGGACCTTAAAAGTCAACCCCAGTATTAAGAAAAGGCCTAGTGCATCTAACTCTATCAGCAGGTAAGTTGCCCTTAATATGAATTAGGGGACGAGGGCTTGCCCTGAAACACCGATAACATTGGTTTACTATTCTTTTCATTAGCTGTCTACCTCTTAAGGGCCAGAATTGTTGTCTCACTATTGCTAGGAGGCCTTGCGGTCCAATATGCAAATGTTTTTATAAATAGCCTCTACCAATAATTTAACCAGCCCATCTTCATATGGAAGCACCGAAGGGTGCTTTGCTTCTCCTGGCATATCGCTTTCTGTTATCTCCGTCCACCAACCTTAATAATACCATTCGCGTCAAGGAAGGGCGAGAGCGTTATAAGTTTAGACCTTTTCTCCACGTTCTTGTTACCTGAAAGTAGACTTGTTAATTCTCTGTTAAACTACATATTTATTTTGTATGTTTTTTATAATTAGATTCATTGCTCCCTTTCTATATTCTAAAGGAGTTTTAAGATCAATAACTTTGTTTAAAAGTTTACATAACATGTATTTAAATTATATACAAAAGGCAACAACATTTTCTAGGAATTCAAAGTTGTTTTTGTGGTTTATTTTATCAATGAATGAATCATTCCATGTTTTCTTCATATCAGGAAGAGGTTTTAACGGTTGCATTAGTATGATTTTTATATCTGACTCCATTTCCAGTAAATGTTTTGGACCATTAAACCAAACTTTGGTGTTAATTATGTCGTGTTGGTAAAGTCCTCCTGATATTAAATCTGCTGGATTTAATTTCGTGTCGATGTGATTCCACTCACCAATGGACGTATTTACCTAAATATAATTTACTCTATTAGATACGAAAACCTGCATATTTGCAACCAGCTAAGCGAAATTGATGAATCGGTATAGTAAGACTGGGTATAATTTAGGATAAGTGCGTTTGATACTTTTTGCATTAACTTGACAAGTAAAACTGCAGCACATAACTCTAGCCGTCTGAATTTTTATTGCAGCTACGTTTGATTTAGAAGCTAGTAAATTGACCTTAACATTACCCGATGTATCTAATGTATACAACTGCTCCATATGCTTTCACTAATGCATCTGAGTAACCATGCAATTCCAATACTTTCGAGGCAGGTATTGTTGCGTGTTCTGGAATCTTCATTTTATTCAATATCAGCACTTGACTTCTAAATTGTATCCACGAGCGCATAATTTATTCTGTAACTTCTTAATCCCAATCAATTTTTCCCTTCCATAGTTTTTGTAATAGCATTTTGGCTTTGGCAGTAACTGGGCTCAATAAGCCTAGGGGATCAAATAGTCTTGCTATATCAGAAAGTATTTGATGTTTCGTGATCTCGAATTTCGGTTCCCAGTTTGAGCTTTTATACCTTTAGAGTCGTCGGAAATATCCAATTTCATTTCCCGATATTTTTCTGGAATTTGTTTTAATAAACTATGGTGATTGCCACACCACTTCCTTAAATTAGATCCGTACGACTTTAGGATATTTATAATTTGCTGCTATGTACATATTTCGCAATTCAATTAAGCTGTTACAGCCGGTTATCATATCATCCATATAAAAATCATATCGAATACACAATGAAGCTGCAGAATATTTAAATTTATTCTCTTCGGCTGCCGTTTGGAAACATTTCACTGTTAAAAATGGAGCGAACTGTGTTTCATAAGTAACAGTTTTGAGTCTGTACGTCTTCAAAGATTCCGAAGGATTCCGTCTCCAGTATATCAATTGAAAGTCTTGATGCTGCTCGTTTACCCAAATTTGCCCAAAATTTTTTTCTATATCTGCTGATATTACAAATTTGTGTTTTCTAAATCTGATTAAGATAACAAACAAATCGTCTTGCAGTCTAGGTCCTGTATGTAAAAGGTTATTTAAAGATGCATTTTTGACGTTTTCACAGATGCATCACAGACATCTCTTAGTTTGGTAGAGCAACTTTCTGTTTTCAACACATAATGATGCGGTAAGTAACATTTGCGTTTAAATATACTTGAGTCTTCTATAAGTTCCAAATGATTTAATTCAATGGACTCTCTCACAAACTCATTTTATTTAGAATTTATTTCAATATTATTTTCCAATCTTTTCTCAATGGCCAAAAACCTGCGCTTAGCTGTAATATCTGAGTTTCCCAATTCTCCAACATTTCTTTTAAACGGAAGATTTACACCAAATTTACCATCAACTTTTTTATGGTGGTTTTACTAAAAATATTTTGACATTCTTCTTCTTTTGTAAGTTTCCTATGTTTTTCAATATCTCCTTCTATTTCCCAAACTTTTTTCACTTGATCTACTACTACCTGATCTTCTACTGCTTTTTCTGAAAAACACGTCACCTTACAAATATATGTTGCGCTTTCAATCATAGCTGCGCCTGTTATAATCCAGCCTAATTTAGTTTTTTATGCTTTGAAATTGCTTTCCTGAAGATCAATTATTTCTGCATCTTGGTATATTTCGAAAAATAGATCTGAACCTATTAAAAGATAAATTTTATTTGGATTATCAAACTTTGGATCCGCCAAATTTAAAAAAATACGGTAAATTTTTTACCACTACCTTTTGAGTTGGAAGATTTGAAACAATTTATTGTCCCACTAAGACATCTAAATTGGTTTCAAATTTAGAGCATATTGAGTTTAGTTTAATATTAACCCTTTTGTTAAATGCAGATTTGGTTTTTGCAACTCCTTCTAATGTAGTTATTTCCGTTCTTCTGCCTGATAGATTTAATTTTTTCAAGAATGATTTTGGCATGAGATTCACTTCAGAATCACTGTCTAGCAATGCTCTTCCGTTTATCCAATTACCTTTATAATCTTGTATATGCACAACTGCTGTAGCTAACAAAGTACATTTGTCTGAATTCTTATTAACATCAGATATCATAGTATTTTTAGTCATTTTATAATTTTCCGTATTAGCATTATTCACTTTGTGTAGAACCGTACTATGACTTCCATTGCATGTACGGCAGTTATACCCATTGCATTTTTTGTAGGACTGCCCACTTTTGAGGAACTTCGAACATAAATTATTTTTATTTACCTTCACCCACTTTTCTTTGAGAGTAAGGCTTATAAAATTCCAACATTGGTAGAGGAAATGCCCGTTTTTACATCCCACGCTGCATTTGGCTTCATTTGTTCCTCTCAATGTTTTGTTGTTATCATACCTATTGATGATCCATCATTTTTGGATAGTTTTTGTATTGCACTCAGAAAAGGGTTTAGTTATAATTACCAAGATTTGGTTATAGTGACCAAGTGACAAAGTTGGATATGGCGAAATAAATATCTAGTTCACGAAAGTCTGCAATTTACTTGAGACTTCTAGTTGGGAATGTATATTTGTTAATAATTACAAGACGACTACCTTGAGTTGAATAAAATCATTGTTGAGCAAATATAAACAATGCTTTGGTTGATACAAATTTTCAATTAATTTTGTGAACTTGCTGTAGACTTGAATCAGCTAACCGTTTATTATTGGAAAAAAAGTTTCAGTTTGACACAAATAAAAATTTACTCGATGGTTGTTGTGTTTACTTTCTTCTTTTATTTGCATATATTAAGCATAAAAAATGCGTACATATTTACATAAATAGTTACTAGTGTAAATAATACATATGTATATGTCGGTAAGAATTTCCTAAAACGAAACGATGAAACAGGAACAGTCGTGCGAAAACCCAGGTCAATATCTGCTGGAAGTGCTGGTTTAAGTATACTGCTTTGCTTTTACCTTGACTAAATAGATACTTTCAAATTATAATTCACATCCTTACTAATATTATAAATCCGAGAGTGAGTTTGTTTGCTTGCTACGCTTTCCGCTTTAACTATTCAACCGATCATCATGAAATTTTGTATACTCCTGGCATTTAGCCCAACTTAAAATATAGGATACATTTAATTTCGATTAGACAAGGCACCTCCCATACAAACGGAATTTTTCATACTGCATTTCTCAGGAAATGAATAGAGATGAATACATACAAAAAACGGAACAGCTTATCAAAGAAACTAGATGTAAGAAGTTAGCAAAGGATCCCACTGAGGAATACCAGGCCACAATAAAAGAGACCATAAAGAAAGCTACAAAAATAATAAAGCCGAACCAAATACATACATTGACAATCATGAATCCATCAGCTCCTCCGATGAATGCACTACCTAAAATCCACAAACTAGGCACACCATGAGACCAATCATAAACCACAGATCGGCCCCAAGCTATAAACTATCAAAACACTTAAAAACTATACTAAAGGACAACCTTGGATTGCCCAATAAGTACACAATATCTAATACAACGGAATTGATTGAAAAAATAAAAGACTCAGCGATCACGATGGATACTAAACTGGTATCATTCGACATAAAAGATTTATACCCATCGATACCAATAACGGAAACAATAGATATCGTATTCAAAATACTGATTGAAAAAACAGGAAACAGAGAAATCGCCGTAGAGATAACTAATACACTCAGAACGACGTTGCATCAAAATTACTTCAAATTTAACAACAACATATACATGCAAACAAACGGGCTAGGCATGGGCAACCCCACATCGGCGATCCTTATGGAGGTATTCATGCAGAATTTGGAAGAAAGGTACGTGGAGTATCTTACATCACAACTAGGGGCGACGTTCTACGCCAAATACGTAGATGACATCATATGTCTTATAAAAAAGAAAAATGAAGGACAGATATTGGAATACCTCAACAAACAGCACATCAATATAAAATTCACAAAGGAACAAGAAATGCAAGGAAAGCTAAATTACTTAGATCTGACGATAAAAATAAATAAAAGCACCAGCAGTCTGCAATATGAAATTTTTAGAAAGCCCACAGCCACAGATACAATAATACATAATACATCGAACCATCCTCATCAGCATAAAAAAACCGCCTTTAGACAGATGATCAATAGAATTGAGCGAATACCACTAACAAAAGAAGGATACAACAAAGAACTGAACGCAATATATGCCATAGCGGCTAATAACGGATACAAAAGAGATCTGGTAGAAGAAATCCGAAGGGAGCACAAAAACAAAAAGCCAAACAAAGAAGAAAACAATGACAAAAATTGGGCGGTATTAACCTATACTGGAAAGTCAACGTACAAACTTGCAAAGCTGTTCCAGAAACACAACCTTCGCACATCATTCAGAACAAATAACAACGTGGGACGGATACTACGGAACACCACAAATCAAGAAGATCCATTGGATAAACAAGGAGTCTATAAACTAACTTGCAAATGCCAGCATAGTTACATAGGTCAAACAGGACGTAAAATAAAAACAAGATTCCGCGAGCATATAACATACTATAACAAAAAGACACAGAAACCGAGCGCAATACCAGAGTCAAATTTTGCTAACCACATGTTTAACAACAAATGTTCACCAAAGCAAATAAGAAAGGCAGCGAAACTACTGCATGTACAACATAAAGGCCAACGACTAAACGTCCTAGAAAATATGGAAATATACAAACTAAAAACCTTCGACGGCAAAATAATAAACGAACAAACAAATACCGCATCGGATGTTATATTCGAACCCTTAAAATTGATTTACGAAAAAAAGAAAAATGACAACAAAACAACTGGCATGGACACTCCGAACACACCAAAAAGCACCACCAGGGCAAAAATCACTGACTTTTACCTACCTGCAGGCAAAAACCATACAGCGACAACATAATGGATGTTAATATCGAAACAGGGAAGATGAACCTATTACCTGCTTCAAAAAAAATGGGCACCATGGCATATCTAGTAATTAATCATCGACGAAAATCACATTACCTAAGATAAATGAACATAAATTAGGGACAAATCTCGAAACGAACGAAAAATGACACTGAAGATGGCACAACGCCGAAACCGGTTTGACGGAAATTCCTTCCAAAATAAATCATAATTAATAAACTTCCTATTGAACTTCATTTGCCTAGTTATCAATTTTGTGAACCTGG
>NW_023458578.1:635971-642280 GCF_013731165.1 Rhagoletis pomonella
AAACCATTTAAGAGAGAATGTGGAATAATAAATTTGGATAGTTCAAATACTGGAAAACGATAACGAGATTGATTATTTCGATAGCTTTTTAACTTATACTCGTAAACAATTAATAGAGTATTTAGGAAAAAACATTAAATATAACTATAATAAGCAGCAAAGCTATAATTCATATAACTGCGGACATTTATGTTTAAAATTCTTCTTATCAAAAATAATTAAGTAACTACAAAACTTTCTTTTATTTCAAATTAAATTTTATTTGTTCTCATCATCAGCATCATCAGACCTTTCCATTCATATACATATATATTCAGGGGCGCACCCAGGAATATATTTTAGGGGGGGTTTTATATTTCTGAAGATATATCACCGGAAAATACTGAAAATTTTCCTCAGATAATACGCTCTTTAAAATATATTTATGCAAGCTTTATGTACAGTATGTAATAAATAAATAAACGTTTTAAAATTCATAAACTGTACTTTATTTACATAAGATTAACAGAACTCAACACTAGAGATCCGATGATTGGATCATGAAGAAATTAACGGTACCCCTAAATTTGAATATAAGAATTGAAGCCCGTTGTGTTCTTTCCTTAAAAACTACTTGTTTAATAAAAAGTGCTATATACTCAAGATGAGCTCAACTTTCAAAAATACCTAAGAAAAAATTTTAAATAAGACTCAGTAAAAATAAATTTATTGATTCCATGAATTTTTGCACTTTTATGTTCCTTTTTTCGATTTCTGGTTTCTGGCTTTCGATAGAGATGGTGATTTTTCACGATTTCTAATTTCTTTTAATATTTCGAATACCGAAAAAATTAACTGAACCCTCAAGAAAAACCAAAAATTCATATAAAACGACGGACGAGAAATGAAAAGAAATTTTCTTCTACCAAAATTTCTTAAATCAGTTTGCAGCTCTCAAGAAAAAAATGCTCGTATATTCATTTCCTCATGAAAATTTACAGCAAAAGCAAAGCGCTTTTTCAAGCAACAGAAATTATAATAAATATTTCTATAATTTCCTTGAGAGCTGGATTCTTAGCTTTAAGATACAGTTTGTATTTGAGGTTATTAGCTTTAGGGGAGGTTTGAACCCCAAAACCCACCCCTTGTGTGCGCTAATGTATATATTTCATATTAAATACTTAACAATTACCTATGTGAGCATTCTTAATACACTTTTATAGCGGTGGAGCATCCGTATTTCTAACGTATAATTTCTAACGCATATTTCTAACTGTAGAGCATATATATATATATCTGTCGTATATAAACATACTTAGTATTAATTTCTGACGTTGGAGCATATATGGATTATGGAAAAATTATTAACTATAACTTGATTATATCAACAGCAAAGCTATAATTCATCTAACTGCGGACATTTATGTTTAAAATTCTTATTATCAAAATAAATAAGTAATTATAATTTATTTCATTTTAAATTAAATTTTATTTGTTATCATCAACACATCAGACCTTTCCATTCATATATATGTATATATATATAAATATATATGTATATTAAATATTTGATAATTACCTATGTGAACATTATTAATACACTGTTCTAGGGGTGGAGCATCTATATATGTATATACATATGAACGTATGTACGTTTGTATATGGATAATATTAAGAAAACTTATTTCTTCATTAAATATCTAATAATAAATAAAAATAAATAAGTAATTATAAAACTTTCTTTTATTCCAAATTAAAATTTTATTTGTTCTCATCATCAACATCAACAGGCCTTTCCATTCATATACACATACATATTAAATACTTAGCAATTAACTATGTGAACATTATTAACACACTTTTCTAGGGGTGGAGCATCTATATATGTATATACATATGTACGTATGTACGTTTGCATATGGATGTATGTACGAGAATACGTTTGTATTATGTATACCAACCCTGCAAAAATTGGGACTAGGTTAAATACTAGTACGGGACCACAATACCTTGTAACCAACACTAGTAACGAAAATGGTCCAAGTATATGGAGAAAATATGGTAACATTAACATTGCGATGTCATTGGACCTGACCACCTCTGGTCCAACGCTGCAAACATGGGACCACTGCAGGTCCACCCCTGCATAACATGGGACCACCTAGACAACTACTCCTTTTGGATCATGGCACATTCGGCAGCCGAATCATGTTGCCGATGGGGCACGAATAGGTGGATCTCAACACATATATCGGTTTTTTACGTTTGAAGTGGTCCAGGTAAGCATAACAAGTTACTAGTATGCAACCTGGCCCTTTTGCACATACTTTAAAACTACGACCCAGTGGACCACCTGGTCCTCAAATTTTTGCAGGGAATACACTTTACCAATTTTCGATATATAAACCACCTTGTATCGGATTTCTCGGACATCCATCAGCGGTACACCCTGTGATCGATTCCGGTTCTGGACTCGGATTTGCATCGGCGACATCTTGCGGCTTTTATCTGGGTTCTGAACTTGGATTTCGATCGGCGACATCTATCGGCGGAGCAGCAAAGCTTGCACCGATTAAGCAACCAGAGCAACATGGCGTATGGGTGATGTTTATCTGGTGATTTTTTTTATTTGATGATTAGTAATATTTAATGATGAGGTCCACTATTGGAATGAATTATAATGTGATCTTAGATGTATTAAGCATATGCTCACTGGTTAGGGAACAAAAAAAAAATTATTGCAAATATTCATTTTTTAGAAGGCAAAACTTAGTTACTAACTAATTAATATATGTATTTAAAACTAATTTATCAAACTAATATAAACTGTGTTCTAATAAACTGATATTTGGGAACCTACCTACGAAATTTCAACGAAATCCGACCAGATTTGATGAAAATATACCAATTTTTTTTATGAAGATGCATTTAAAACCTGCTGTTTCCGGATTCTTCCCTATTATTTTCAAGAATCCGAACGTTCCCAGTCGAAATTCAAAAAAGTTCAAATTTTGAATCACCCTAACATACATACATAAATATTATTAAAAATTAATGAATACAACTTTAAATAAATTGAGATTGACTGACTGACATTATAAACAAACGCATAATATGGCTGAAATTAAAAAATTAAAGAAGGAATTTGCTGAATCACAAGGTAAGGTATTTCAATTCCTATCATATCTAAACATCGTCACTGAAATACAAAAAGCCGTAACTAAGTAAAAATCCAAAATTTCCCTTTTGATTGATTTTGATGCATTTCATCGAATTAAAAGTCCCCAAATCATTTTAAGCAATACACAATTTTAGTCAGTTGCGGCTTTTTTGCATTTCAGCGACTATATGAGTAACGAGTAATGAGTAAGGTACCGATATGTATATATTCATTTCACAATAATTTCAGAAGCACTATTTGAACAAACCAAGCAAATACAGTCATTGAAGATATTAGTCATGGAGAAAAACTTTATTTTGGAAAACTTAAACTCGAAAATAGCTGCAATGAAAGGTATATATCATAATAAAGGAAACGTGAGAACATATCCAGCCATAAAAGCTTAAGTGGGTAGTTTGATTTTAGTATAATGTTCCATTTTCAGCCTGGGTTGTAAATGGATTACTTATCATACTTGTCATAAAAAAAAGCATTCTTGTTTAAGTAATATAAGGAATGGCGCATTATACTAAAGTCAACCTCTCGACTTAAGCTGTTATGGCTTGTGGCCACAGAAATAAGTTATGTCTTTAACTTAATATGCTGGTTATTTTACAGATTCCAATAAAATCGACATGGGGGTACTGAAAAACGTCTTATCTGAGCAAGTCGTACTATTAAAAAAGGTGGCGCAAGACTTATTTCCAAGCGATAAGTATTCTGCAATTTTCCCTAAAACAACACAACGGGATTTGGATGACGTAGAAGATTCAATCACCGGTGAAAGTCACGATCAAATGGTATAAAATTTAAGTTAAATAATTTTATATTAATTTTAGCCCTGTCTTTACTTAGATTTCTAGCATATTTAATTTAATCAAATCTGGGGGAATAAAATCCAACATACGCTCAATTTTTGCTGAGAAAATTTTATTGAATTACAACTTTGAGGGAAGGTAGCGGAAAATCCCTGAAAGCGTATCCTAAGCTGATAGGTATTTTATTTCGTAAGTACCTTCTCTATATTTATTCCATTTAATACATATGTATGTAACTAAGTATGTATATACTCCTCTGATAATACGATCTCTACTTTTTATTTAATAGGAGCTTCACAAAAGCTGGGGAAAGACCAAAAAGAATTCGAGGCAGATCTTAAATTTGGTTTGAAAGTTGTGAAAAATAAATACCATAAAGCTAATACTCTAAGGAGAAAACTTCAGCACAATAAAAGCAACGAGAAAGATGAAAGCGAAGAAAACGAGGAATCATATAGTTCGGAGTAAACATTACTTATTAGTTTATTTGATTAAATTTATGTTATCTTACTAATGAACTTTTTGCCAATTGACTGAATTCACTTTAAGTTTAAAATTTACATTCATACACCCCCGTTATAATTATGTAGAAGCGCACCACATATTAACAAATTTTTACAAACTGTTAGTTTCTTATTTAATTTAAGTTACTTTGTTATAGGAATATAGTTTAGTTTTTAACAAAAATCGTATAAATCCAAAATTCGAACTTTGTGCAATCAACCAACTTTCGTAAGAACGTCGCGCGCTTTAATTAGATCCTGAGAAATATTTTGAGTATGCATTTTTGTAGCCCGTAAAGTTGTGGTAAATAAAATGCATGCTCGAAGTTGCTAAAAATCGCGTTGACGGTTTTACGAAAGATGGTTGATTCTTTTTAAAATATTTCCCAAAGTTCGAATCTTGAATTTATGCGGTTTTTGTTAAAGGCTAAACTATATTTCTATAACAAAGTAACTTAAGTTATATAAAAAAAAATGAGTTGTTAAAACTTGTCAATATGTGGTGCGCTTATTATTCTAACGCGGGGTGTATTTTATACTGTTTTTTTAATAATAATAGTCTGTTGGTACATGTATAAATTTGATACCAAAATTAGTTCTAAAATCAGATATCACACAAACTTATTATTTTTATTGTCACTTTTATTTATTATTATTTGGTTTATTTTACAATTTCCAGCACTGCATAAGTGTTTCAAAAGCGTGTGAATTATTTTGTAGTTACTTTCAATTTGTTTAGTTACACGATGCTATAGTGACAATGTACCCGAGAAATTTTTTAGTAAATTTAATTTAAAAAATCGGTAGAAAAACAGCCGATTTATCAATTCATTATCACTTCAAGTACGAAAATAACGGCTTTTTTATTTTCAAATAAAAAATATAATTCAGGGATTATAAAAACACTGTTTAGATGTTGTCCTCTCGTAACCTCTGCTATGAAATTTCTCGGTTGTATTCCAAACATTTTTGTTTTTTAGCACTGTGTTATAACATACATATGTATATAGTAAGTAAGCCTATCAAATTTGCAAGACTGAATATTTTTTATATTTTGTATTATTTTTCAATATACAGTCAATCAATAAAGTTTAGGTACAGGGAGTTTTTTGCAATACGGGAAAAAATTAGCGATAGATAAATTATTTGAAAAACAATTGCCCGTATTGCCAAAAAATCTCTGTACCTAAACTTTATTGAATAACTGTATACATATACACGGTGCGCCTCAACTGATTCGGAATCTACGATTTGTATGCTTTATTTTATAACAAAAATTAAAAAAAAATCGGTAGATTTTTGAAAAAATGTATTATCCAAAAAAAAATTTTGCAAAAAAAATTTTTGTCCCGATTAGACGCATTTTGTGCACTTATTTTTCACTTATTATATATTATCTAGCTTATCTAGATGCCAAATACGATTTTTGATAGATTTTTTATCCGTTATCCACTGTTTTTTAATTTCTGTTATAAAATACATCAGAATAATCGTTGATGGTCTTCTATATCTGCTTCTCAGTAATCAAAAGATCAAGGTCTTCTATATCTGCTTCTTAGTAATCAAAAGATCAAGGTCTTCTATAGCTGCTTCTCAGTAATCAAAAGATCAAGGTTTTCTATAGCTGCTTCTCAGTTTATCAGTAATGAAGGCTTTCTGCGTTCACTTCTCTACAATGGAAACAGCAAGGTATTCTTCGGTCGCTTCTCAGCCCACAAAATCGAAGCCTTTATTCGTTCGTTTCTAAGTAAACGAGAGCGCATGCAATTCTTCATTCGTTTCTCGGTGCATCAATGCAGCAAGACCTTTCACTTCCGCTTCTGAATGGTAAAATAGCAAGGCGTTACCG
>NW_023458578.1:642380-643829 GCF_013731165.1 Rhagoletis pomonella
TCGAATAGATCGGTCCCTGGTCCGCTTCCCGAAAAAAGGATCATATATGCTAATCTAGGTAAAAAGCTACCTACGTACCGAATTTTAAGCAAATCGGACCATAAATACGATTTTTCCAATAGATCGGTCCCTGGTCCACTTCCCGAAAAAAGGATCCTATATACTAATCTAGGCAAAAAGCTACCTACATACCAAATTTAAAGTAAATTATTAAAGTAAATTAAAATAAATAAATACGATTTTTTCGAATAGATCGGTCCCTGGTCAACTTCCCGAAAAAAGGATCCTATATGCTAATCTAAGTAAAGAGCTACCTACTTACCGAATTTTAAGCAAATCGGTCCATAATTACGATTTCTTCGAATAGAACGGTCCCTGATCCACTTCCCGAAAAAAGGATCCTATATGCTAATCTAGGTAAAAAGCTACATATGTACCAAATTTTAAGCAAATTTGACCATAATAAAATTGTTTGGCCTAAAACATGGTGGTTGCTCAAAGCTATATTATACAAAATTTCGTGAAAATCGGACCAGCCGTTCGCGAGATTACCGTTTACTAAGAAAAAGGACTTCTCGTTATATAATTAGTATAGATTAGTATAGATATAGATAATCTTAACTACTTACTTTAGTTAGGATTAGACATGGGTTAGCCAAGGATTAGAGACATGAGCCTCTTAAAAGTAATAAGGAATTTGATTTTTTGAATTTTGGGTTGTGTCGTTATTGTAGAGGACCATCGATATGTGAATTCATATATTTCGATAATGAAATAAATTCGAGCGTAAATACGATTTTTAGTTACATATACATATGTAATTCAATTCCAGCGCCACCTGGCTGGGATAATCGGACCATAAACACGATTTTTACTAATAACTCGACTCCCACGCCACCTGACGGCTCTTTGTTGAAATGGTATTATTTTTCCTATTGTCAATACATATATCGAATATGAGACGAATTGGACCATAAACACGATTTTTAGTAATAGCTCGACTCCAACGCCACCTAGCGGCTCTTTTTTTTGCAATGGTATTGTTTTTCCTATTTTCAATACATATCTCGAATGTGAGACGAATCGGACCATAAACACAATTTTTAGTAATAACTCGACTCCAACGCCACCTGGCGGCTCTTTTTTGCAATGGTATTGTTTTTGCTATTGTCAATACCCCAGCAAAAAACTCACTTACCCCGGAAGTGAACTTGGAATCGAGAAAAGGCTTACCAATCGCTTCTACTCTAACTTCCAGAAGGCATTGATTTAACATAGGCTGTCATTGGCGGTAACGCCTTGCTATTTTACCATTCAGAAGCGGAAGTGAAAGGTCGAATAGATCGGTCCCTGGTCCGCTTCCCGAAAAAAGGATCATATATGCTAATCTAGGTAAAAAGCTACCTACGTACCGAATTTTAAGCAAATCGGACCATAAATACGATTTTT
>NW_023458578.1:643929-649996 GCF_013731165.1 Rhagoletis pomonella
GTAGAAGTGATAGCTATTTCGGAAATCACCACATTTCCTCATCAGACTTCTTTCAGTAGGATTCGAACCGACGATCCCACTGACTCAGCCAGTTGCCTACGCACTGTGCTAAGTTTGCCTTGTTAATTCTTGTTGCTTATTTCCACTGTTTTCACTTGCTAAGCCAACTACAATCAAACGCAGCTATTCCGCTGCAATTTGGTTTTGTAGGTTTTTGTTAATATTTTCTATTATTAGAATGTTTAAATTTTAGGTGTGCTCATCCATTAAGTTATTTGTTTTTTTTGTTATTTTATGGCCTTATAACAATTATATTCAACAATTTTTATTGAGCTCGAGGCCGTTTTTTAATGAAAATTTATTGTGGAAAAGCAACAATAATTTGAAAAAAAATGGTAGAAGTGATAGCTATTTCGGAAATCACCACATTTTCTCATCAGACTTCTTTCAGTAGGATTCGAACCGACGATCCCACTGACTCAGCCAGTTGCCTACGCACTGTGCTAAGTTTGCCTTGTTAATTCTTGTTGCTTATTTCCACTGTTTTCACTTGCTAAGCCAACTACAATCAAGCGCAGCTATTCCGCTGCAATTCATTTGATCGTGTGGTTTTTGGTAATATTTTCTATTATTAGAATGTTTAACTTTTAGGTGTGCTCATCCTTCAAGTTATTTCTTTTTTTTTGTTATTTTATGGCCTTATAGCAAGCTAAGCAAACGTCAAGCTGTGAGGTTGTACTTTATTGTGCTCTTATTTTGGCTTTCTACTTACTAAGTTCATTGTGCTAATTCTGTGTTAAAGTAGTGATAAAAAGTGCTTATGAGCATCATAGTGTGAAAAATTGAAGCTAAGTGAAATTTATTGGTTTTATATTAAAGTAAATTTAATTAAACTTCACTAGCATACATTCTAATTTTGCCGAGTCATTTGTTGCTATCATTGTTGTTGTATCCTTTGTAGTTAACTGAATTCATTTTGTTTTTGCACATTTGTTCTATACTTTTTGTTTACTTTTTCTAGTAATTCTTGTCACAGCTCTTTGCATTGCGTTTATTAAGTGGCATATTAAAGTGATACTCAAACTGTTCGCTACATTTATTTAAAGCAATTAACATCAGTTCCTTAATTGTTATAATTTATTTTGTTTGTCTTTTATTAACGAGTCTATTACATAAATCTTTCAATATGAAGTGCGATCTTGATACTTGCCAAATTAAAAGCAATTCTGAACGCTACTTATCGCGCTGGCTGTGTGATGGTATTTACCATCTGAAATGTGCTGGTTTGATAGGAAGAGCTCTGGACGCTATTAATGATGGCAAGGGCCTTCGCTGGTCTTGCGTAAAGTGCAGGTTAACCGAAGTTGATCTTTTCAAGCTATTTAGGCAAACCAGCAATGGTTTTACAGAAGTAGGAAGAGAACTTTAAGCATTATGAAAATATGTTTAAATCATTCAAATGCTTAGATACCTTGCAATCTGTTAAGGATATCTGTGTGTCTAAACGTGAGCGTCTTCATAGTCCATATAAGGAAATTACTGCCGGTGCACGTCAGAATAATCTTCCCACGGACTTAATTAATTTATCCTCTACGTGTCCTCCAGCATCATAATCCTCTGTTTCAAAAGACCGTGTAACGAAATCTGCTTC
Organism: Rhagoletis pomonella; assembly: GCF_013731165.1. Taxonomy (NCBI): domain Eukaryota; kingdom Metazoa; phylum Arthropoda; class Insecta; order Diptera; family Tephritidae; genus Rhagoletis; species Rhagoletis pomonella. The sequence goes on from NW_023458578.1 coordinate 645,581, forward strand.
GGATAATAAAGAGCCTGAAGTATTTTCCCCATCCCCCATTGAGGTGGTGGCATCATCTTTACAGCCTCCCCCGCCTTCCCTATCCTCAACTACTAACAGAGTAACTCAACCCCCTCCGCCGGTACTTCAGTCTGATACAAGGAAACTAGTTGTGGTTCCGCCAAAGAAGTCAATCTTTGTTTCTAGATTTTCGAGAAACACTACTGAAAACGATATAAAGCTTTATATCTCATCAAAAATTAGAACTGTCGACTTAAGCATCAGAAAATTTAATTTTAATTATGAAAGAAATATTGCTTCATTTAAAATTAACGTAAATTTAGGTAATTTTAATGCGCTGCTTAGTAGTTCTTTTTGTCCCCCGGAGCTTTCGTTCGTGAATTCGACTATAGGCCCAAAAAAGGAAATAACTTAGCTAATATTCCCCGTCATAACACTGAATCAAAAAACTAATTATTAAATCTGCTTTAAGTATTTATTATCAAAATGTTAGAGGCTTAAATACTAAATTAACGAACTTATACTTTAAAGGCCTTGAATGTAATTATAATATTCTTTCTTTTACTGAAACTTGGCCGAAACCTCACATTTTCAATTCAGAGATTCTTCCAAATAATTCTCATATGTATAGACAAGATAGGGAGGAAAAAATTGGCGGTGGCGTATTCTTCGCTGTAGACTCTTCAATACCATCTGAAGAAATTAGTCCTCCACACATTGATTCAGTAGAATTCAAATACATTCGTGTACAGATTGTAAAAGGGTTTATTTATTTAGCTCTATGCTATATCCCTCCCCGATCTGACACATTGGTGTATTCACGACTCATGTATTTACTGAAATCAGTTAATTTACTGACTAAACCCTCTGACTCAATAACTGTGTTGGGTGATTTTAATTTACCAAGCATATCATGGAATATCATTGACAATGATATCGTACCTTTCGCGTCTAGTGCGTGCAACAACGTATTTTTAGAGGAGATGGCTGAACTTTGACTAACTCAGGTTAATGTACTTCACAATAAGTTTGGTAAAGTATTAGATCTTGTTTATGTTGATGATGCATCTAAGTCCGTTGTAAATAAGAGTGATCCACTAGTTTTGCCCGAAGATGTCTACCACCCTGCTATGGAGGTATCTTACGAAGATATAAGTGATGGTCAAAATTGCAGTACCCAAGCATACGAACCAAAAAGCCAACTTTAAAATGCTTAACAAAGAACTCTCTAAATTGTCGTGGCCTGCATTTAAAGAAAATATTGAACAAAGCGTTGCACTTTTTAACTTTACTTTACATAAAAAGCATGTGCCTAAACGCATGTGTGTTCCTGAAGAATAAACACAGTTATGGTTCACTAAAGAACTGAGAAATTTTAAAAACAGAAAGTCGCGTTATTTTAGATTACACAAAAAAACCGGTTTACACTCATACTATGCAAAATACTCACTTTTGCGTCATAAGTTTTTTGAAATAAACAAAAAGTGTTATAAAGCTTACTTGTGTAAAATCAAACGGCGTATAATATATAACCCCAAATCATTTTATGACTTCGTAAACTCCAAGCGAAATGTACGTGGGTTTCCTTCCGCCATGAAGTATCACAATACCGTCTCTAGTGTCAATCAAACAATTTCTAACATGTTCGATCAGTTTTTTTAAATCCAATTATTCCATTAACTCACATGCTAACATTGACAATCCTATTAAACTATGTCCAATGAACTCAATAAATATCCCAGTGATATCTCCCGATGATGTAGTAGTTTATCTGAAATCCTTAAAGCAGTCCTTCAGTTATGATCCTGATCAGATCCCTACTTGTATTCTTATAAATTGTTCTGATTATCTCTATGAGCCGTTAACTGCGATATTTAATTTATCTCTTAAAGAGGGCATTTTTCCAACTATATGGAAGGAATCGTTCATAACCCCGTTACATAAAAGCGGTAGCAGATCTTCAGTGGAGAACTACCGGGGAATAGCTAAGCTTTCTGCAATTCCTAAATTATTTGAAGCAATTGTAACAAATCAGTTGACGCATTCTATCTCTTCTAGCATTTCATATAGTCAACATGGATTTTGCAAGGGCAAATCAACTTCTACAAATTTACTTGAATTAACATCCTATATCTCAAGAGCATTTAGTGAAAGCAAAACTGTTGATGTTATATATACTGACTTCAGTAAAGCATTTGACAAAGTGTGGCACTCGTTGCTCATCTACAAACTTGATCTTCTTGGTCTTCCGCCTAATTTTCTACGTTGGATCTCTTCATACCTCTATGATAGATCACAAAGGTAATGTTTAAAAATACTATCTCTGACGTCATTGATGTTACTTCAGGAGTCCCTCAAGGTAGCCACCTAGGCCCGGTTCTGTTCTTGCTTTTTATAAACGATATCTCTACAGATATACAATTTTCCAAAATTTCAGATGATGTAAAGCTTTATAAATCGTACGTTTCAATTAAAGAAAGGTCTTTGCTACAATCAGACTTAGATAGCATGGCTTGCTGGTGTCAAGTAAATCGTATGCCTCTAAATCTTAAGAAATTTAACGTAATGAGCTTCTCGCGAAGAGCTGTTCATCCCGCTTCTTATACAATAGGTAACCATAACCTGGAACAGGTATACAATTTTGTGGACCATGGTATCACATTGGATCCTAAGCTTAATTTTAATCTTCATATTAATGTGACAGTCAACAAGGCTAAAGGTGTACTTGCTTTTGTGAAACGATGGTCAAAAGAGTTTTGTGACCCTTATATCACCAAAACCCTGTTCGGTCCCTGGTCCACTTCTCGGAAAAAATTGATCACATATGCTAATACATGCTAAAAAGCTATCTGCGCACCGAATTTTAAGCAAATCGGACTATAAATTCGATTTTTTCGAATAGATCAGTCCCTGGACCACTTCCCGGAAAAAATTGGTCATATATGCTAATATATGCTAAAAAGCTACTTATGTACTAAATTTGAAGCAAATCGGACTATAAGATTTTTTAGAATAGACCGGTTCCTGGTCCACCTACCCGAAAAAAATTAAAATTTTGTTAGCCTAAAACATGGTGGTTACCGAAAGCTATTTGTATACAAAATTTCATGAAAATCTGACCAGCCGTTCGCGAGATTACCTGTTACAAAAAAAAGGGACTTCTCTTTATATAATTAGTATAGATTATAAGAATGTTTAACATTTAGGTGTGCTCATCCTTTAAGTTATTTGTTTTTTTTTGGTATTTTATGGCCTTATAAAAGTTATATTCAACAATTTTTATTGAGCTCGAGGCCGTTTTTTGATGAAAACTTATTGTGGAAAAGCAACAATAATTTGAAAAAATGGTAGAAGTGATAGCTATTTCGGAAATCACCACATTTCCTCATCAGACTTCTTTCAGTAGGATTCGAACCGACGATCCCACTGACTCAGCCAGTTGCCTACGCACTGTGCTAAGTTTGCCTTGTTAATTCTTGTTGCTTATTTCCACTGTTTTCACTTGCTAAGCCAACTACAATCAAACGCAGCTATTCCGCTGCAATTTGGTTTTGTAGGTTTTTGTTAATATTTTCTATTATTAGAATGTTTAAATTTTAGGTGTGCTCATCCATTAAGTTATTTGTTTTTTTTGTTATTTTATGGCCTTATAACAATTATATTCAACAATTTTTATTGAGCTCGAGGCCGTTTTTTAATGAAAATTTATTGTGGAAAAGCAACAATAATTTGAAAAAAAATGGTAGAAGTGATAGCTATTTCGGAAATCACCACATTTTCTCATCAGACTTCTTTCAGTAGGATTCGAACCGACGATCCCACTGACTCAGCCAGTTGCCTACGCACTGTGCTAAGTTTGCCTTGTTAATTCTTGTTGCTTATTTCCACTGTTTTCACTTGCTAAGCCAACTACAATCAAGCGCAGCTATTCCGCTGCAATTCATTTGATCGTGTGGTTTTTGGTAATATTTTCTATTATTAGAATGTTTAACTTTTAGGTGTGCTCATCCTTCAAGTTATTTCTTTTTTTTTGTTATTTTATGGCCTTATAGCAAGCTAAGCAAACGTCAAGCTGTGAGGTTGTACTTTATTGTGCTCTTATTTTGGCTTTCTACTTACTAAGTTCATTGTGCTAATTCTGTGTTAAAGTAGTGATAAAAAGTGCTTATGAGCATCATAGTGTGAAAAATTGAAGCTAAGTGAAATTTATTGGTTTTATATTAAAGTAAATTTAATTAAACTTCACTAGCATACATTCTAATTTTGCCGAGTCATTTGTTGCTATCATTGTTGTTGTATCCTTTGTAGTTAACTGAATTCATTTTGTTTTTGCACATTTGTTCTATACTTTTTGTTTACTTTTTCTAGTAATTCTTGTCACAGCTCTTTGCATTGCGTTTATTAAGTGGCATATTA
>NW_023458578.1:650096-651300 GCF_013731165.1 Rhagoletis pomonella
TTTTTTTGCTGACCGTGCCTCTTCCATAAAAAAATGTTTTTTTTTTTAACAAACACATGATAAAGATCGACGGTAAATCTTAGCTAATTTCACTTTTTAATAAAATTGATTGTACCATGAAACTGTATACTCAAAATATTTCTAAGAAATCCATCTAAAAACCCGGATAACACAACAAGTTTTATAAGAGTTTTATAGTATTCGTCCACAAAATTGAAGAACTAATACTATACCATTTTGCTCTATAAAACAGTCTATAAAACCCTTATAAGACTACAAGGGCCCCAGGAGGCGGGGCTTCGTAGTACAAAATAATGCTCTATTATTAGATTATAAATCGTATGTTGGTAGTTTTATAAAGATCTTAAAGTAGCCTATAACATGAGTTTATAAAACATTTAAACGTTTTATAAGGCTATTTGTGTTGAGTCGTTGGTCCGACACTGATTAAAGGTTCTGCGGCCAGCGCCTTATGAGACTTTCAAATGTTTTATAAGGCCATTTTATAGACTACTCTTAACTTTATAAAACTACCAACATACAATTTATAAACCAATAAAAGAGCAATATTTTTCTCTTCTTTAAAGCTCTTTAAAGCTAAAGAGGATCTTATGAATAAAATTTGTTTCCCGGCGCAAAGAGAGAAACCGGCTCCTAATTAAAGTTTTTGAAAGTGAACTTCAAATTAAAAGTAGATTTAAAATGAAATGTATAGAATTCTTTGTATACTTAAACACTGAAAATGGGAATGATCTCATTATTGCTATTCAAAAATGTCACAAATATAAAATAATTTATTGGCTCCTGCGTACAATGATGTGTACACTCATGATAAAATGAACAACACTTTTATTTTTTTTATATACCAAAATATTGTTCAAAACAAGAACTCTGGCGTTTTAAAGTATTTTCTGTTACTGACATTCATAATTTTGCTTTGAATAAAAATGTACCGAAAAGTACTGATTTTTTTAGCATGAAAAAGTCTAACGTAGTGATTTCGCGCATAAAAAATCTGGCAACCCTATTTTCATCATTCAATCCAAAAACGATATAAGCTTGAAAACAAAAATCATAAACCCTAATTCTGTTCGAGAAATTCAAAGTGTGCAAAAGAAAAATTATCGCCACTGTGGAATTAAATTTTTCACACAATGTCGTTTTCTTTTTTTTAACCAATTTGCAACACAGTTTTCTCAGGGCT
>NW_023458578.1:651400-657832 GCF_013731165.1 Rhagoletis pomonella
TCGTTTTCTTTTTTTTAACCAATTTGCAACACAGTTTTCTCAGGGCTCCATCTTTTTATGCGAATACGATTGAATAAAACGCCAGTAAGTAAATGTCAACACAGAAAAATTTATAGAGGTATATAACTTCCGGTCGGCCGCTGTGGGGTGTTGTTGGCAGTGCGCGCTTCCACTCCGCAACGCCTGGGTTCAAGCCCTGGTCAAAGCAACATCGCAAAAAATATAGAAAAAGGTTTTTTCTTAACAGCGGTCGTCCCTCGGCAGGCAATGGCAAACCTCAGAGTTTATTTATGCCATGAAAAACAGCTTCTCATAAAAATACAATCGCCGTTAGGAGTCGGCGTAAAACTGTAGGTCCCTCCGCTTTGTGTGACAACATCAAGACGCACGCCACAAATCGGAGGAGAAGCTTCAAAAACAAAGTATATTTTTATCTAGCCAAATCCGAAATGATATGACTGAAGAGCGTTGACGATATTTATGAAGACAAATCCTACTTCAAAAAGAGAATGCGAAATTGCTCTAAATATGAAAATTTATAGAGGTGTATAATTATGCTCATTGCTGACTAATTACTCAACAAAAAAAAATGTTATTAATCGCTCTGAATGAAGACAGTTTATAGAGATCTAAAAGTTTACATTAGTAGATGATTTTTAGTAATCATGAAATTGAAGAGAAAAGAGTATAGAGGAAGAGGCATATAAATATATGTCTTTTGAATATATTCTGTTTATTCAGGTCCTTATAAACCCTTATACGAGCACAGTCTATGATAATAGCCTTATAAAACGTTTATAAAAAAAGTCGTTCTCCAAACTTAGAGCTGTGTGTTATCCGGGAAGGTTTAAATTTTTACAAAAGTTTGCTAATTTCTAAATATTGTAAAAAGTTTGAAACTTAGTTTGTGATAGGCTTGTCTTATCTGTTCTTTTAGTGTAAATAAAACGAAGTTATTTCACTTACGGCCCAACGTTTCGCTACTCTTAGCATCTTCAGGGGCGTGTTTATTTAATTATCTGTTACAGAAGTATAAATACATATATATACTTATGATAATCAGTAAAGGAACAAATAATAAAAAACCTTTTCCAATGAACAACTAAAATATTGAACCAAAAAACATACTCACATACAATTTGTCATTAAATTAACTACATCTAGTTTAATCCATACCAACTTCTGTGGTAGCTTTGTCTAAACTAAAACTTCATTAAATTTGAATGCTATAAGCATAACAACTAGGCGGCAGAAATGTCATCGGTGTTCATTTTTGTTTATTGTATTTCCTCTTTTTTGCAAAATCCTTAAACTTTCTAGTGCGTATCTGGTTTTTTCTCGTTTTTCTTTGTCGACTATTTTTGTGTTTGCTAAATCTTCTGAGTGCCCAGTAGTTCGTATGTGTTGTAAAAGCGCTATACAATTTTTTTTTTGTTTTTTTATATCTGTTTCATGTTCATCTAAGCGCGTGGCTAGGGCTCGCTTAGTAGTTCCAATGTATACTTTTCCACGTTGTTCGTTCTCTTTAACCTTACATTTAATTTCATAAATTACGTTACTTTGTTGTTTGTTTGTCAGTGGATAATGTGCAATTCGATTTATATGCAAGTGTTATGTTTTGATGTTTTGCAAAGTCGCGGCCGAAGTTTTCGGTCAGCTTTGGGGTGTATGTGACACTGTGGTATCTTTTTGTTGAGTTTATTGCTTCTGTTCTTGAAGTTCTGTTACGATGATTGTTTGTTTGCATTATTTTTTGTTTTATTAAGTTGTGAGTTAAATGTTCAGGGTAGTTGTTGCTTTTTAGGATCTTCTTTATTTTCTCAATGTTCGCTTCATGGAATTGTTTGTGACTTATTGTTAATATTTTGTTTATGAGGTTTTTCGCGGTGTTTATTTTGTATTTATTTGGTTACGAAGAGAAGAAATTTATCAGGCGACCAGAAGATGTGGGCTTGCAATACCAGTCCAGAAGAAGGCGATTTTCGCTTCTATGTATACGCGCGTCTAGAGAAGGGATGCTTGAGTTTACTTCCATTTCCATAGTGAATTGAAGTTTGTTATAGTATTTGTTCAGATGTTGGAGGATAATATTAGCGTCATTGCATTTGACTATTGCGAAGATGTCATCTACATATTTTGTTATGAATTTGATGTCAATATTGAGTTTTTTCAGCTCCGTAATGGTATTTTCTAGTAAATCGTCCATCACGATGTCAGCAATTATTGGTGAAAGGGGGTAGCCCATTGGCATCCCAAAGGTTTGCGTGTAAAGTTTATTATTGCACATAAAATAATTGTTGTCTTTAAGACAAAAGTCCAGCATATTTTGAAACTTGCTTTTAGGAATGTTCTTCACTTTTTGTAGTTTCTCCCAGTTTTTCATTATGATTCTCACAGCTAGAGTTGTAGGTATATTAGTGAACAAAGAAACGACATCAAACGACACTAAAACATCTTCTCTACACACATGTATATAAACTTTCAAAACTTTGTGAATTTGAGAAATTTTAGTAAATCCCAATAATTCAATATAATGATGAATACTAGATATCTAGAATTTTTTAATTTTTCAAAAATTTTGAGAATTGTAGCAATTCTAACAAATTTTTTCTAAGTAAAAGTGTCGAATATACAAGATTGATCAAACGAAATTAATAGTTTTCGAACGTTGAAAACATTTTCGTATTTCGTCGTTTTTGAAAATTTAAAAAATTTTCGCAATTCTTGAAGATTAAACAAATTTTTGGACGTTGATGATATCAAAATTTTCAAAAAATTTAAAACTGTCAAACTTTGTTATGCCAATACAAAATTTTGAAAAGTCCAGAAAAGTGGAATAAATTTGAAATTTTTCAAAAATGTTAATATCTTTTAGAATTCTAAGAATTTTCTATTTTTTACACACAAGTACATGAACATAAATATTTTTCGACAATTTGTGATGTTTCATATTGTTACATTTTAGGATGGATTTTGGGATAAATAAAATTCTCAAAATTTTGGAAAATATAGAAAATTTCTAAAATCTCAATAATTTTGTAGAATCTCCCGGATTTCGAAAGTTTTTGAAATTTTGGAAATTATCCTAAAAATAAGAAATCTCAAGGAATTTAATAATACAAAATTCAAAATTTTGGAATTTTCGTTTTTATCTGAACCTGCGAAAATATTTAAACTTGCTGTGACTTTCAACTGTGTTAAATAATACAAATTCGAAAATATAACAAAAAAAAATAAAAATTTAAATTTAAGTACATAATTTCAAAATTTAGAAAATTCTGTGAATTCGAAAACCTGATAGGCCTACTTAAATAACATAATATTTCGAGCTTAACACACAGCTAAAATTTCAAACTCAAGTGAAAGTTGAGACACTTTTTCCATGAATTAAAATTTTTTCCAATTTCCCCTACCTGGGTCCGCCACTGTTGTTGATAGTGTGAACTTTCTACCAAGGGAGAGTAGCCATTGTACTTCTTGGGGAAATAAAATATTAGTTTTGTTGATGAACCAGTTCTTGTAGATGATTATTCCCAACATTCGCATTTTTTTCTGTTTTATTTTATCTGTTTTGGATATTAGTGCTGATGCCTTCTCCTTCGCAATTCTCTGACTTATTAATTGTTGCTTTTTGGATGAATGTTTTAAATTCCAATTCGTTCCGTTAATTTTCTTAGCATCTTCAGGGTCGTGTTTACTTAATTATCTGTAAGAAACTCCCACTAAAATCCAAACGCATCAATTGCACAAAAAATCGTTGAACAAACATTTCTTAGAATCAAGGTTTAGATCGCAAATCTAGTTTTCGATCAAATCAGAAATGTCAGGCGTTTAAGGGTTAATGACAAATTTTATGTGAGTATATTTTTTGTGTTCAATAATTTAGTTGTTCATTGGAAAAAAGTTTTTTATTATTTGTTCGTTTACTGATTATCATATATATATGTATTTATACTTCTGTAACAGATAATTAAATAAACACGCCCCTCAAGATGCTAAGAAGATTAGCGGAACGTCGCTCGAGCACCGCCCTGCCCCTACCTGGCTACGCCTTAGGGATGGCAAAGTCGACTTCGACTTTCGACCAAAATCTACTTTTTACTCCTGAAAGTTAAATTTTAGTGATCGACTTTTAGTTTATGGAAGTCGACTGAAGTCGATTTTTCACTTTCGACTCTCGACTTTTTTTGATTTATTTGCATATAAAAACTGATCTTCTAGCAAGGGCGTGGAGTGCTGTTTGGTCGTATTTAAAAAATTTGCCAATAAAACTGAAGTGAAATTTGAAATGTGTGGTAGAGAAATGAATTTTAATGACAGTACAACAACATTGTCAAATCATTTAAGAGCAGCGCATAAAATTACTATACGAAAGCAAATTCCTCAGATTTGTTAATCGTTTGTCTCCACTGTCTTCAGTTAATAATGAGGTAAGATAAACATAAGTATTTATTTTAAAAATTTCATGCAAAAAAGTTTTTCTGCATGAGTTTATGTAAGTTTCTACAGAGAGTCTTTGGTTCGAATTTGACCAATCCGTAAGATACAACATTTAAAACACCGCTAAAAACGTTGCTGGTAGGATTCCAGGTAATATGCGACATTAGTCGTGTGGATAGTCCCAATCCACTAGCTGTCTGGGCTACTCCCATATTTATCCATGCTTATAAAGTGGCACTATATTTCTACCAATACCCGCCAATTCTGCTCCATCGGAAGGCCACATTTTTCAAAAAGTTGTCCGTAATTACCAAATATCGACTCAAAAAATTTTTAGAATTTTTTTTTGTGAAAATTTAAAAATTTTTAAATTATTTTTCAAAAATATAATTTTTGAAAACCCTCACAACCACCATTTTCATGCTGTATAACTGGAACAATTTTCAAAATTTTTAAAAATCCTTTAGTGCCTGTTTTTTTTTACCTAGCATTGAATTTCACTAAATTACAGATTATTCTAAAAACCACTAGTAAATCATAATATTTCTGGCGTATTCTGGCTCTTATATTTATAGCTAATATATGAGTTAAATGCAGAGTATAGTTAATACATTTTCTTTTTATTAAAAAAGTCGAACAAAGTCGACTTTTCTTCGTGGATCGGTCGACTTTTAAAGTCGGCTGTACAGAGTCGATCGAAAAGTCGAAAGTCGACTTTCTAGTGAAGTCGAACAACCCTACTACGCCCATGTTTGTATCTATTACATAGTTGTAACAAAAGGCGAACACTTTGTAAAACCGACATATAACGATAAAATAAACAAGTAAATTGTTTCTTAAAAAAATGCGGAGGCTAGGGACTCATTTCCGACTTATAGTTTCTTCTACATTTTCTGTTAGAATTATCTAGAGAAACCGAAATTACCATACGATTCGTCGAAAAACTATTGTCTGAACAATTTGACCACCTTAATGTACATATTTTAAAAGTTCTAACTTTTTTTACAACGAGATGTATACAATTTTTTCTTGCCAAAATCCGGGATATTTTGCTTCCCGGCATGTGTTGTACCGGGACCGGGACATAGCTCTAAAACCCGGGACAGTCCTGCCGGAAGCGGTACGGTTGGCAACCGCCAAATATTGGAGAGTTCCAAGGGGGAAGGTTTCTGAAAGCAGAGAAGTATTGCAACACCCTCATCACCAAAAATTCCAGTAAAGCGTTATATATACTTTTAATGGAGGAGATCAGAAATCTTTTTTTAAACCCAGCAGATATTTACATAAAAAACTATTACTAACTAAATGAAAAAGTTAAAAATTATTTTGTTGCTTGCTTTGGTTGATCTAACTGGTGCTAGTGCAAGTGAAAACACAGTTTCCTTCACTTTATGCTCGACGTTTCGCTAACTTCCTTAGCTACTTCAGGGGCGCAAATCTTTATTGAAAAACAACAATTACATTCATACAATTACAATAATACATTATTTAAGCAAATAAAAACACATTTATGTGATGTATGTAGACTTGGTTGCAGTCCTCGTTTTGTTTACCTTTGCATTTAATCTCGTATACAACGTTGCTTTGTTGTTGTGGCTCGATGGGGCTTTTCGTTTTCGTGCATACCGAGGACAGAGTGCAATTCGATTTGTGCTATAGTTATGCTTTTCTTGTTCATGTTAATGTTGTGGGTGAATTTCTCAGTTAACTTAGGGACGTATGTGATACTGCAAAATTGTTTTGGCTTAGTTTTTGTTTCCGCAGAGGGTTGGTTATTATTTTTCATGAGCGCCTGTTCGATTAGACTTTTTGTTAAATGCGTGGGATAATTATTTTGTTTAAGAATCCTGTGTATATTCTTTATGTTTTCGCCTCTAAATTTGTTGTGACTTATGGAATATGAATTTTAAAGGCACTAAATAAATACCATAGCAAATTACAGTTAACAATGGAAAGTGAGAAAAACCTCAGCATACCCTTCTTAGACGCAGT
>NW_023458578.1:657842-669530 GCF_013731165.1 Rhagoletis pomonella
GAGATTAAATGCAAAGGTAAACAAAACGAGGACTGCAACCAAGTCTACATAGGTACAACAAAACGATCACTAGGCACACGATTATCAGAGCACGATGCGGACGTAAGGAAAAGGAAAAACAATACAGCACTAGCACAACATGTAATAACGAGCGGTCACACAGCTGATCTAGTTAACACAAAGATACTTGACATAGAAAAGAGAGAAAGAATAAGGTATACGTTAGAGAGCCTCCGCATAATGCAAAATGGAAAGAGGACATTCAACAAAAAAGAAGACACGAACGGCTAGCTACTTACTCTGTTTACAAAACACAATCAGTTCGACAAGTGTACCATTGGAAGCTGGTACCGATGCTTAGTTCTTAAGCCTTTTATTAGCCTATATATTTGTAAATGTAAGTTTGGTAGTTTTTATACCCGAGCGCACTTGTGCACAAGAATATTATAACTTTGTTCACATAACGGTTCGAATCGGGATAGATATAGACAAATGTATACATAAATGATCAGAATGAAAAGAGAAATCGATTAAGCGGTGACTGTCTGCCCGTCCGTTCGTCCGTCTGTGCACATGATAACTCGAGTAAAAATGGAGATATCTTAACGAAACTTGGTACGTGCCCTTCTTTCGGGCGTAGGACGGATGGTATTGAATATGGGCAAAATCGGACAATAACCACGCCTACCTCCCATATAACGGTAATTTTCCGAAATACGAAAACTGCGATATTTTAGTAACTACTGAAGATTATTCACTCAAAATTGATATTTACAATAACCTCTAGACGAAAAATAAGAACATTGTACATTTTTGAAAAATGGGCGTAGCCACGCCCACTTATGGATACATGTGCATATCTTATTAACCGCTGGACCAATTCCTTCCAAGCTTGGCACAGTTGTTAGTCTTGCTACAGCATACCAAATGGCCGAAAATTTTTAAAATCGGACGATAACCACGCCTACCTCCCATATAACGGTAATTTGGAGAAATACGAATTCTTCGATAAATCAACAAATAAAAAGCTAATTTACTCAAAATTTATACTTGCAACAATTCTTTGCCAAGAAATAAGTTTATGACAATATTTTGGAAAATGGGCGTAGCACCGCCCACTTATGATCACATATATATATCTCGGTAACCGTTCTACCAATTTGTACCAAACTCGGTATGATTATTGTGCTTGCCACATAGAAGCAAAACGTTGAAAATTATTGGAATCAGATTCAAATTACGACCACATTTCATAAATCGGCAAATTTCAGAAATGCTTGAAACTTCAATATTTCGAAATTTAAGGACGCTAATTTACTCAAAACTGATACACACCGGCTTACCATGTAGCGGTACCTGCGCCGGGTGTTTAATGTTCGGCTCTGCCCGAACTTAGACTTTCTTACTTGTTGTGTTTGTTGTTGTCTTTGATCATCACATAAATGTGTTTTTATTTGCTTTAAATTCGCTTTGCAGAATGTTAACGAAATTAAAGATCTGGGAGTCATATTTGATTCTAAGCTTTCTTTTAGTAGTCACATTTATTTTGTAATTTCAAAATCATACTCTGTATTAGCATTCGTGCGACGTAGTAGTACTAAATTCACTGATCCATATACTTTGAAACTGTTATTCACAAGCTTTGTCCGCTCACATCTTGAATACGCAGTCTTTGTCTGGAGGCCTTATAATCAACATGCAGCCAATAGGATTGAGCGTGTGCAGAAAATATTTCTTAAATTTGCACTTCGAAGCGTAAAGTTTGAAAATCCTATTCCATCATATACATCCCGTCTCATGCTGATTGATCTCAAATCCTTGGAAAACCGTAGATCCTTGCTGTCGCTAACTTTTACTTTTAATTATATTCAACAATTTATATTGAGCTCGAGGCCATTTTTATACCCGAGCGCACTTGTGCACAAGGGTATTATAACTTTGTTCACATAACGGTTGTTTGTAACAGGCAAAGCGAATCGAGATAGATATAGACAAATGTATACATAAATGATCAGAATGGAAAGAGAAATCGATTAAGCGGTGACTGTCTGTCCGTCCGTCCGTCCGTCCGTCCGTCCGTCTGTGCACACGATAACTCGAGTAAAAATTGAGATATCTTAACGAAACTTGGTACATGCACTTCTTTTGGGCGTAGGACGGACGGTATTGAAAATGGGCGAAATCGGACAATAGCCACGCCTACCTCCCATATAAATGTAATTTTCAGAAATACGAAAACTGCGATATTTTAGTAACTACTAAAGATAATTGACTCAAAATTGACGTTTAGAATAACTTTTAGACGAAAAATAAGAAAATTTAAAATTTTTGGAAAATGGGCGTAGCCACGCCCACTTATAGTTACATGTGTATATCTTGGTAACCGCTGCACCAATTTCTTCCAAACTTTGCACAGTTGTTGGCTTTGACATCACCTACGAAATGACCGATTTTTAAAATCGGACAATAACCACGCCCACATCCCATATAACGGTAATTTAGAGAAATACGAAATCCTTCGATAAATCGGTAAATATTGAAGCTAGTGTATTCAAAATTGATGCTTGCAACAATTATTTAACAAGAAGTACGTTTATGATAAAGCTTTGGAAAATGGCCGTGGCCCCGCCCACTTATGATCACATATATGTATCTCGCTAACCGTTCTAGCAATTTGTACCAAACTCGGTATGGTTATTGTGCTTGCCACACAAAGGCAAATTCTTGAAAATTGTTGAAATCGGACTAAAATTACGGCCGCTTTTCATATAACGGTAAATTTCAGAAATGCATGAAATTTCAATATTTCGAAATTTAAGGACGCTAATTTACTTAAGATTTATACACCCGGGCTTAGCATGTAGCGGTAGCTTTCGAAAAGGTAGAAAACATATATTTAATACTTGCGCCGGGTATTTAATGTTCGGCTCCGCCCGAACTTAGACTTTCTTACTTGTTTAAATGAAAATTAATTGTGGAAAAGCAACAATAATTTGAAAAAATGGTAGAAGTGATAGCTATTTCGGAAATCACCACATTTCCTCATCAGACTTCTTTCAGTAGGATTCGAACCGACGATCCCACTGACTCAGCCAGTTGCCTATGCACCGTGCTAAGTACGCCTTGTAAATTATCGTTTGCTTTATTCCACTATTTTCATTTTTGTTATGCCAACACAATCAAGCGCAGCTAATCCGCTGCAATTCACTTGATCATGCGGTTGTTGGTATTGTTGGTTTTTGCTAATAATTCTATTTTTAGAATGTTTAACTTTTAGGTGTGCTCATCCTTAAATTATTTGTTTTTGTTATTTTTTCGGCCTTATAACAATTATATTCAACAATTTATATTGAGCTCGAGGCCATTTTTTAAATGAAAATTAATTGTGGAAAAGCAACAATAATTTGAAAAAATGGTAGAAGTGATAGCTATTTCGGAAATCACCACATTTCCTCATCAGACTTCTTTAAGTAGGATTCGAACCGACGATCCCACTTACTCAGCCAGTTGCCTATGCACCGTGCTAAGTACGCCTTGTAAATTATCGTTTGCTTTTTTCCACTAATTTCATTTTTGTTATGCCAACAAAATCAAGCGCAGCTATTCCGCTGCAATTCACTTGATCATCTGGTTGTTGGTATTGTTGGTTTTTGCTAATAATTCTTTTTTTAGAATGTTTAACTTTTAGGTGTGCTCATCCTTAAGTTATTTAATTTACAAGGCGTACTTAGCACGGTGCATAGGCAACTGGCTGAGTCAGTGGGATCGTCGGTTCGAATCCTACTGAAAGAAGTCTGATGAGGAAATGTGGTGATTTCCGAAATAGCTATCACTTCTTCCATTTTTTCAAATTATTGTTGCTTTTCCACAATTAATTTTCATTTAAAAAATGGCCTCGAGCTCAATATAAATTGTTGAATATAATTGTTATAAGGCCAAAAAAATAACAAAAACAAATAACTTAAGGATGAGCACACCTAAAAGTTAAACATTCTAAAAATAGAATTATTAGCAAAAACCAACAATACCAACAACCACATGATCAAGTGAATTGCAGCGGAATAGCTGCGCTTGATTGTGTTGGCATAACAAAAATGAAAATAGTGGAAACGATAATTTATAAGGCGTACTTAGCACGGTGCATAGGCAACTGGCTGAGTCAGTGGGATCGTCGGTTCGAATCCTACTGAAAGAAGTCTGATGAGGAAATGTGGTCATTTCCGAAATAGCTATCACTTCTTCCATTTTTTCAAATTATTGTTGCTTTTCCACAATCAATTTTCATTTAAAAAATGGCCTCGAGCTCAATATAAATTGTTGAATATAATTGCTATAAGGCCAAGAAAAAATAACGAAAACAAATTTTACTTTTAATGTTATAAAAGGCTACATTCTTTGCCCATATCTCCTAAAGCGGATCAGATTTAATGTTCCTAAGCGTTGTCTACGAAACTCCTACCCATTTTATTTGGAGAGTCTCAAAACAAGATTTGCTACTAATGCTCCTTTAGTAAGGTCCTTGCGCGAATTCAATAATATCTCGCATATTGTTTCAATTGACTTCTCAATTTCTAAGTATGCTTTTATAAATCTTTTGAATACATATTTTTAAGTGTATCTTAATACTTTTATTTAAAATACATCTAATTTAAGTTTAACTAGTCTGTAAGAAATTCTGTTTCAAAGACTAAAATGAAATAAATAAATAATTGTAATTGTATGAATGTTTTTGTTGTTTTTCAATTAAGATTTGCGCCCCTGAAGAAGCTAAGGAAGTTAGCGAAAAGTCGGGCATAAAGTGAAGGAAACTGTGTTTTCACTTGCACTAGCACCAGTTAGATCAACCAAAGCCTATACAAGCAACAAAATCAAACGAAAATTGATCAGCACTCAAAAGAATAAGTTAAAAATTATGACTTAAAAGCTTATGTAAATTTTTATTTAGTCTCATTGTTGCAATGCTTCTTTAAGGGTTAAGACAATGTAACTAAACAAGCTTTTGAGAAAGTTTGCTTTTACATAACAAGTCTACAGTCAGTGCTTAACATATATTTAGGGGATCCAAAGGACGTGTTAAGCATCGTAATGTGTTACAAGGCTTACAATTTTTCAAAGTAAAATAACGGTTGATACCTTTTTAAAGGTGTTCTTACACGATATGTATTTGCATCTGTAAGTGTGACTTTTTCACACATATTTAATTGCGTATGTCTGTCAAATTCACAATGTTTACTTTACTATTTAAAAATATGTTCTTTGAAAACGAAATAAACCAAACTCAGATGATTCTATCTGTGTGTCAGATGAAAATAGAAACATTTCTGTTTCGTATGTATGTGCATCTGCTTTGTACAGAAAGAAATCTAATTTGCCTTTACACGATATGTTGATATTTCCATATGTAAAAAGTGGCATGTACACATGCAAATACATATCGTGTAAGAACACCTATAGCGATTTGTAGCTTCAATAAAATATTTTGGCTTTTATTACACCCGAAAAATTTTTTTAACGCGCTTAATCGTTATTTGAACATTTTAAGAACTTAAGACATTCGACGCTTAACCCTACTTGTGAAACCCCTTATGGTTTCGTTCACATTGAACAGCTGGCCATGGCCTCCAGTAACTTTTTTTTTTGACTTAGTCTAATGCATACTTATGTACATATAATTATTGGATTTAAGTCTGTACTTACAACTGTCACTCCTCTCATTTTAAGACCATAGAACCGATTTCTGTTTTTTTGGTACTGAGCTCTTAATAAGTTTTTAGTTATGTGTGTATTAGCCATTTTAATAAATGGTGCCATGGTTGTGAGTACTTCAATTAACGAAAATTTAAAACCATCCAGTAAATGTCTTCCATTTGAGTGAACGCTCCAGATTTGAATCGTCGACTTAGTTCCTTTGATGATAGTTACTTGCGAGTTCGGTCCGAGGTAATGAATATCTGAAGATGTCATTCTTTCCACACCTTCATTTTCATACGACCACAGAAACCACTGATAAGTTTTATTTAAGTAGTGCCCAAATGATGCATGTTTTAAAAGAAAATTAGCTTTACTACAGGAACAATCAATTATTATCGAAGTTTTGCTATAACTCCAATGAGTCAAAACGTTTTCAGGAACATAATTCATGTTGACGTTAACTATTTTTATAAGATGAGTGGAATTTCCTATGTTTTTTGATGTCTGCAAAAGATCTATTTTTTACATTATCAAATTATTATGCAAGATTTTAAAAATTTTTAATTTGATTATGGATTTTGGTGATTAAATCAGCATTTTTATAGGGAACTTTTCATTTCAGACAAGAAAGTCCTATTGGTGTGTGCGGTAGATATTATTCGCAAGGAGGGGACTATAAAATTTAAGGGAGTTGCGTGGAAAAATGGTATTCTGCTACTATGATAGCACGGCCGAGTAATCATAGTCAACTTATGTACAGTAGTCGAAAATATTACAGAAGCACCAAATTTTCACAAGTTTTAAAATATTATTTTTATTGTTATTTAATTTTGGTTAGTTTTCTAAAGTTCGTTCTTTAACAACGTCCGTATAAATACAAGTTTAGAGGCAATGTCACACGATGGGGTATTTGCCAAAATTTGGTGCAAATCGTATCCCAATTGTGTGAATACCCAAATATTTTTCTCTATCCCAATTATTAAAATTAATTTGTTGAAATTGTTCAATAGAACATCGCTGTATTGTACTAGTCTTTTGACTACAAAAAAAACCCAATTTTTTATTTTGTACCAATAGCCCAAAGTAGAAATCTGTACAAATATAAAACAACAAATTTTTGTAAAAATGTCGAGTTTTCTAATTAGATTCTGAGTATGCAGTTTTGTAGCCCATGGAATTCAAATAGAATAAAATACAAGTTTCAACTGGCTAAAAATTACGATTGCTTTTTTAGATTTTTTTTTTAAAGAATAAACTATCTATATATATAAAAATGGTGTGAAAAATTTATAGTAATTCATCAATTGAGAACAGTTGGGCCGATTTGGCTACAATTTTTTTAGTTCTTAGTAATTGCCAGGAGATGGTTTTTACGAAAGAAAAACTCTCGGGGAAAGTCGGAAAATTGGAAAAATCTAAAATTGATTTTTTTGTATGGAATTTTGTGTGCAAGTACTTCGGAATGGCATTCGAATGGAAAAATCGAATATTCTATGTGGAAAACTCGGAAAAATCCGGAAGAACGTGAAAAATTTTAAATTTTTTCGACGAAAGCTTGGAAAATTTCGGATAATTGTGAAATTCATTGGGAGCATGAATCAATTGGGAACAATTTTCTCCTATGTTTCATAACCGATTCGAATGGATGGTGCTTTTTAGGAAAGGTGCTTAGGAGAAGGAGTGCACATAGTTTTAATTTTTCCGATAGGTGGCGCAGGGGTCGAGCTACGCTAAAAAATGCATTTGGTTCGTTGGTAGCCTTTTGCCTAGATTAGCATATAGGATCCATTTTTTCCGTTAAGTGGGCCAGGGACCGATCTATTCCAAAAAGCCTTATTTATGGTCCGATTTGCTTAAAGGTTAACACGTAGGTAGCTTATTGCCTGGGTTAACACATAGGATATTTTTTCTGATAGGTGGACCAGATACCAATTCCAAAAAATCTTATTTATGGTCCGATTTGCTTGAAATTCGATACCCATATTATAGATATGCGTAGAATAGAATCGAGTCATTGTTTTACAGTTCGAAAGGCATTTGAAGGCGGCGCAAATATGCGGGTATTGGCTATTTAACAATACTTATGCAGCAAATGTTAACGCTATTTTTGCCGAATTTTTGTGTGCTGATTACGAATCCGTAGGCACAAAGTTTCCATCAGCTCCAGATTTTAAGAAAAACGAGGTCAAAGTGTCAAAAAATCGCGTTTTTTTTCAATATTTGAGAAGCTCTAGCAAAGAAACAAAGAGTGGTAGAACCTTCCACTTAGGCTTTGATTAAAGCTCGAATACTATCCCTGCAAATTCCTGCACCTTCGCGTGATGGTCACTTATAGTCATTTGTTGAACGGGAATAACTGATTTTGGGAAGTTTGAGTACTTACCGCAATTAAGAAAAAGGTGATAGAACCTTCCACGTAGGCTTAAATTAAAGCTAGAACTACAGACTATCATCCCTGAAAGTACTATTCCTGCACCTTGCCCTATTGGTCACCTATACTCATTTATTTTTGATCGTCATTAATGGTATACAAATCAGTGTTAGCTGTCCAATAAATGACTATAGGTAACCTTAGGGTCAAGGTTCAGGAATGGTATTTTCAGGGATTGAAGTCAGAAGTCCAAGCCTTAATGCAAGCCTAACTGGAAGGTTCTATGGCTTTTCGTTTCATTGCTAGAACTTCTCAGATATTGAAAAAAACGCAATTTTATTACACATTCACAACATTTTTCTCAAAATCTGGAGCTGATACTGACGAATTCTTAATCAGCACAAAAAAGCCTATCAAAAACAGCTTCAACATTTGCCACATCAAAATCGGCGTTGCCCTGTGTTACCTACACTAATTATTATCCTTCTTTTTATAAGAGGTGATCTCGCGAACGGCTGTAACGAAAGCGTGATAGTTTTTTTGTATGGGAAAAAATGCCTAAGAGTGTCAGGATGTAAAAGACTTAATCAGGTGGCTTAACTCCTCCTAAATGACCGAAACGATTTTAATGATAATTTTTTATTGATAATTTTTAGTGGCGCTGGAGCCGAGTTATAGCTAAAAATCGTCGATTCGGAGGCGACAGAGATCAAAGTCAAATTACTCCCGTTAAATCAACCGTCAGAACCAATGGTTTCAACGGTCCTTGCTTTACGGTGACTAAACAGAATGTGGACCAATGATACTCACCAGTTTAGAAATTGCCACCAAATATACTATACAGATTCAAGCACGATTCGCTATCATTCCGCAAGGACTTTTTCCCAGTATATCACTTTTGTCAGGTTATTTAAATAACACGGCAATGGAGGATATGCCTTCTGTCGACCACGAAACCAAACGTGAACGTGAATTTCTGGCGAAAACGTTAGACCAAATGTTTCAATAAAAAAATTAATTTTGGGCGGGACGAATTTCGGGTCTGCTAGTATTTTTATGAAGCAAAATAACCAAAATTAAATAACAACGAAAATAATACGTTAGTATTTGGCAAAAACTATTTCGGCTATAATTTTTTGACCACTGTATGTATTTCGAGAGCGTAACAACCCGAGAGGGCTGCAAATTCTTGCAAGTAAAAATTTTACTAGCAGGAATTTTCAGGAGTCAAAAAGTAAGGTTATGTTTCAAATTCAAATGTAAACAAACTGTTTAAGAGTTAAGACTGTTAAACATAATTATTGAAATTAAAATATGGATGAAAAATTCAAATCTATTGTATATTTTTTTTTATTTTTATGACGATGGGAACTATCCCAATTAAAAAGAAAATTGCGCGCCAAAACTTAACCGTCAGAAAGTGTCAAAATGGCTTAAGTTGCAAGTTTTTGCTAGTTTTGCGTTCAATAACTTTTTCTGAAAACTTTCTCTTGTTCTCAATTTTACTCTCTATTTTTCTTTTACTCTCTCGCTGCAAGTACTTACTGGAAAAGTTATTGAATGGACCTATTGTTAGGTACTAGTCGAACCTTAAAGATTAGGAAGAAGTAAAACTTTTACTTTGACTTTGGGCAAGTCAAGCTAATGGCGTTCTCTTTTCTACCGAAAAATGTTGCCTTCTAAGTGCCCTCTATGCACAAATACTAGGGATAGGGCAATGGAAAGGCAACATTTTTTCTAGAAAAGAAAACGCCAGAAGTTTTTCGCCGTTTTTCTGTTCGCATTGAATCAACCCTAGCCCTCCGCCATGACAAATGCTCATTACTAGGGCCCGAATTTTTATGCACTAAAAAATCTAAATTATGCGCATACAGTGTGCATTAAAAATATGCACTGAAAACAAACAAAATATGCAAAAAAAACTTCTCGCATTTGTTTTCCTTTTTTAATTTTATTTATTAACTTTTAAAATTTTATTACGAGTTTATAATTAACACATATATATATTGTAATTTTTAGTGCCACGAAAAAATCAAAATTAATTAAATACATATCAAAAATTTTAAAATATATCTTAAAAATATTAAGCACTTAAAGAAAAAAGTAAGTAATTCATTTACAATAAATTAAAAATAAATTGTTATTTTCCATCATTTTTTTTTAATTTGCTTTGTCCAGGGCTTTATTGACAAACAAAATAAATTTTTTGTATAAGGAGAACGTTATTTCTACGTCAACACTCGTGTTTGGGGCGTACTTGAAGCAAGCAAGTTCACTGGGATTATAGCTATCAAGTAGAGATCATACGATTTGTACATTTGTACAGATTTGTACATTTTGGCAGTCACATAGTGTTGTTGTTTAAAAATTTGAGTTCAGCTCAACAAAAAATTTCCAGACAACCCCACTCTGTAACTGCCAAAATGTACAAATCTGTACAAATGTGTCGTGTGATGTGATCTATGCTTAACAGCTGTCACTTGCGGCCATTTCGCTACTTAGCACACCAGATATTACCTCAAGTTCCGTAAGCCCCTTATTTTTTGTAGAATGGTATGCAAATTTTCTTTGATTTTTTGCTATAGTTCACCCTTCACACCCTGAATAGTAGTAACACCAGTATCCACAAGATGCGCTGGTTCAGCCAATGATTTTTTCCTTCCAATTTACATAGTTATAATTTCCGACAAGAATCTGTTGTTTGCATTGACATAGGCTAACCGTGCTTCGATCGAATTTGAAGCTATTGCTTTTTCCAGTGTTACTTGGTAATAGTGAAAATATATTGTACCATGAAGTCAACAACAAGCCTGCAAAATATTAGTCTTTTATTTTAATTGTAAGAGCCCGCGCATCGACCGCAAAGTGACCCACATCACACTAGTCGAATAAGGCCAATTCTTGTTAAAAGTTCTCGGTTTAGCAAAAATGTTTGATGCATTATATTAGATAATGAATCCGTTAACGCAAAAGATAAATTCAAATATAATTTTTCAAACTTATCTACAAATTTAGGAACAATATCGTTAGCTTTAATAGAAAAGCCATTATCTTCCATCATCGTGGAAAAATTTTGTTTATGAAAATGAGTATGGAGACACTGAGTTTACTTATGTTTATGCATACAATATAAAAATTGTAAATATATATGTAGGAAAATGACAAAAAATTTTGTTCAACATTTTTTTTATTTTCAAATAATTATATTCAACAATTTTTAATGAGCTCGAGGCCGTTTTTTGATGAAAACTTATTGTGGAAAAGCAACAATAATTTGTAAAAATGGAAGAAGTGATAGCTATTTCGGAAATCACCACATTTCCTCATCAGACTTCTTTCAGTAGGATTCGAACCGACGATCCCACTGACTCAGCCTGTTGCCTACGCACTGTGCTAAGTTTGCCTGGTTAATTCTGGTTGCTTATTTCTACTGTTTTCACTTGCTAAGCCAACTAAAATCAAGCGCAGCTATTCCGCTGCAATTCCCTTGATCGTGTGGTTGTTGGTTTTGTTGGTTTTTGTTAATATTTCTATTATTAGAATGTTTAACTTTTAGGTGTGCTCATCCTTTAAGTTATTTTTTTTGTTATTTTATGGCCTTATAAGAATTATATTCAACAATTTTT
>NW_023458578.1:684530-690737 GCF_013731165.1 Rhagoletis pomonella
CCCTTGGAGAAAAATTTTAGCTATAGTAAAAAGGGGTGTGACATCTCCCATACAAACCGAATTTTTCATACTGCTTATCTCTGGAAATTTTTTGGTAGAGTTCTAGAGTTTCGTATGGAGATGTACGAAATAAGTCGCATACTCTTGGAGAAAAATTGGAACTATTGGGAAAGGGGGCGTGGCATCTTCCATACAAACCGAATTTTTCATACTGCCTATCTTTGGAAGTGTTCATGGTAGAGTTCTGGAACTTGGTGTGGAGATATACGAAATCAATTGCATACTCATGAAGAAAGAGGGCAGCTGTTGGAAAGGGGGGCGTGGCTCCTCCCATATAAATCGAATTTTTATACTGCATATCTCTGATAGTATTCATGGTACAGTACTGGAACTTCGTATGGAGATATGTATATAGTTGAAATCAAGCCCATACTCATGGATAAAATTTGGGCTATTTGAAAAGGGGTGTGAGGCCTACAAACCTACCGACCTTTAGCTATCTTTGAATGAATTTTTTATTCTTCTGTAGGTGTGTTTGTGAGTGAAATCCTCCTAAATGGTTGTACGGATTTTAACGAAACTTTTTGTGTATTTGAGTGGGTCTCTGGATGGTTTAGTTTCACAATTTAATCCGACAGTTGGCGCTGTAGTAGAGTTATTACTACAAATCTTATTTATGATCCGACTTGGCTAATGTTTTAAATATGTATGCAATACTATTGCAAAAACGTGCTGCCAAGTGGTGCTGAAGTCGAGCTATTACTTAAAATAGCCAAGTGAGAAAAGGGGCCGTGAAGGTCAGATTAAATCGACCTGTTGCACCATTGAGTATATCGAAGGTCCTGCGTTGCAATTGGCCCAATGGATGTGATTTTCCAATATTATTATGCGTTCAAACTTTTAAGGTACAGAACAATGATTCGCACCCATTTTGATTTGGCACCTACTATACTGTAAAGCTTCTAGGACATTCATTATAGAACCGGGTCATTGTTGCCGCCAGGGAGTGAAGAGGAAAAAATTTATTTCGCTTTGCGAATAACCGTGCTATGAAATGCCGCACAACTGGAGAATTTCAAGAACGGATATAACACTTTCCTTAGGTTATTTAAAGCGGCAAATGACCTCCAAACCTTAATCTTAGCAGACAAATGTGCCAATGAAAATCGTAAACGTGAATTGTTGGTGAAAATGTTGGACCAAAAAGTTTCAATAAAATATATAAAAATTTTGGGCGGCACGAAGTTCGCCGGGTCTGCTAGTAGAAAATATAAACAAAAACCAACAAACCCAACAACCACACGATCAAGTGAATTGCAGCGGAATAGCTGCGCCTGATTGTAGTTGGCTTAGCAAGTGAAACCTGTGGAAATAAGCAACAATAATTAACAAGGCAAACTTAGCACAGTGCGTAGGCAACTGGTTGAGCCAGTGGGATCGTCGGTTCAAATCCTACTGAAAAAAGTCTGATGAGGAAATGTGGTGATTTCCGAAATAGCTATCCCTTCTATCATTTTTTCAAATTATTGTTGCTTTCCACAATAAGTTTTCATGAAAAACGGCCTCGAGCTCAATAAAAATTGTTGAATATAATTATAAAAATAAAAAAAATGTTGAACAAAAGTTTTTGTTATTTTCCTACATATATATTTACAATTTTTATATTGTATGCATAAACATAAGTAAACTCAGTGTCTCCATACTCATTTTCATAAATAAAATCTTTCCACGATGATGGAAAATAATGGCTTTTCTATTAGAGCTAACGATATTGTTCCTATATAAAATAAATAAATAAATAAATAATAAATTTGAGACGGTGACATTTTGCGTAGTGACATATCAGGGGTCTTCATCTAAAGTAATATACTACTGATAAACTTGATGAAATTATGAATTTATTATTTTGATAAATGAACTATCAAACTTTGCATGTAAATCTATTTAACCAAATTTTATCACTTTATGAAACGATTTTGGTGGATAAATGCATAAATTTCAGCAGACAGATTGCCAGGTGGTCGCTTTTGCTACGAACACATAAAAAAACAAATGATACAATGTACAAGGTAAGAATGAAACGTAACTAGCCATATAAGTTAAATAATAAACAATTTATGCAATTATTTATTTCAAAACAATTTATTTATTTTAAAACATTAATTGACAAGGCATAACGTTTTTTTTTTGCATCCTGTGCATTGCCATATTATAACCTCATGGCACAAAACACAGTTTAGCTGCTTGAGAAACTTGCCTGGGTTATGTATGTATGTATGGAGATTCATAACCCACCACCATTTCCTGCTAGGAATATAAACACCTCACATTTTTGATAACTGCGATTTGACAACTGTATATCCAAGATGATCCTATGAGCTTCCAATGATTTTTCCACAATATATGTCAAAGACTTAGTAATAACCTTCAGAACTTGCTATCACCCAGTTTTAGTAGCAAAATGTAATCGAAATGTCGTTAAGAAATAAATATATATAACTACAATAATAATCATAATAGATTGGCGCTTACACATATGTTAGTGTTTGGACGAGGTTCTCCTCCGACTTGTGGCGTGCGCTTTGGTGTCACACAAAGGGAGGGGCCTGGAGTTTTACGCCGACTCCGAATAGCGATTGTATTTTTATGAGAAGCTGGTTTTCATGGCAGAAATACACTCGGAAGTTTGCCATTGCCTGCCGAGGGGCGACCACTGTTACTGAAACCCCTTCCTCTAAATTTTTTGCGATGTAGCTTTGATCAAAACTTAAACCCAGGCCCTGCGGAGTGGAAGCGCGCACTGCTTACCACTACACCACGGCGGCCGTAACAGTACATACCTATATAATTATATACAGTTCTAGAAAATTACTTCAGAAACTACCTGACGCTTTTGACAAAAACTCTGAATCATCATGTCATACAGAGGCCAGATTTTGAACATTTTATCGTTATACGTGATTGCAATTTCATTTTCAACTACGAGAAAGGTTCTCTTTTCCACTAACTCACTTTTTTCTCTTACAATAAAGTATTACTAACATAAATCTCCACAAATAATTAAGTATCGTTCCCCAAATACCTCGAGAGATATTCTGTACGATAGTTCAGTATTTTCATGTGGACCACTTCTAATGTGAAAAGTCGATTTGTAGGTGTCCAAATCCGGTATCCCCAAATATACGTATTTATCTTGTGATGTATTGTGGAACGATTTTCCGTCATCCTTTGTCAAATTTGGTTTGGAGACAAACCGGTTTCGGCGTTATGCCATCTTCAGTGTCATTTTTCGTTCTGAATAGTTCGCGTTTCCTTCCGCTTTTTATGTATTCGTGTTACTATCTGTTTTAACTGTCATTAGGTCATGCATACCCATCTAAGTGCGACCGCTTTTGTTTCATTATCTCACAGGTATGTGCTTTTTGGTTGCTTGTATTCGCTGGCGGGTAGAAATCCGTTATTTTTATTTTCTTGGTTTTCGTGATTGCGTCGGTTTATGTTCCGTTATTTAGCAAGTATTAGGTTACTTGCTTGTGCCGGCAGATAGAAATCCGTTATTTTCATTTTCTTGGTCTCTGCGTTTTCCTCTCTCATGTTTTCCAATATGTTCAAACGCCGTCCTTTATGCTGTACATGGAGGAGTTTGGCTGCCTTATTAATTTTCATTGATGTACATTTATTTTCGAACATATGATTTGCGAAATTTGATTCTGGTGTGACGCTTGGTTTTTGTGTCCTCTTATTGTAGTCTCTTATATGTTCTCGGAATCTTGTTTTAATTTTACGGCCAGTTTGCCCTATGTAGCTACACCTGCATTCACACTTATCTAGAGTGTCCTCTTCGTTTGTGCTGTTGTTCAGAATCCTTCCGCCGTTGTTCCTGGTTCTGAACGATGTGCGAATGTTGATTCACGATGGATAAGGAAGAGAAAGGAAAACTCAACTATTTGGATCTAACTATTAAAATAAACAAGACCACCAACAGACTGGAGTACGAGATATACAGAAAGCCCACAGCGACCGACACAGTAATACATGAAACCTCTAACCACCCACAACAACACAAAAACGCAGCATTTAGACAATTATTAACTAGACTTGAGCGAACCCCATTAACTAAGGAAGCACACAGGAGAGAGCTAGACACAATATATGCTATGGCCAGAAACAATGGATACAAAAAAGATCTGGTGGACAAAATTAGGAAGGACTCGAAACGAAAAAGTAGGGACAAGAAAGAAAACAACGATGCAGCTTGGGCAGTGTTAACTTACACGGGTAAAATGGCATACAAACTGGCCAAGGTTTTCCAAAAATTCAACATTCGCACATCGTTCAGAACCAGGAACAACGTCGGAAGGATACTGAACAACAGCACAAACGAAGAGGACACTCTAGATAAGCAGGGTGTATTCAAATTAACGTGTGAATGCAGGTGTAGCTACATAGGGAAAATTGGCCGTAAAATTAAAACAAGATTCCGAGAACATATAAGAGACTACAATAAGAGGACACAAAAACCAAGCGTCACACCAGAATCAAACTTCGCAAATCATATGTTCGAAAATAAATGTACACCAATGAAAATTAATAAGGCAGCCAAACTCCTCCATGTACAGCATAAAGGACGGCGTTTGAACATATTGGAAAACATGGAGATATACAAGCAGAAAACATTTCAAGGGAGAATTATAAACGAACAAACAAACACCGTATCCGATGTAATATTCGAACCACTCAAGATGTTGTACGAAAAATATGAAAAAAACGCCAACGCGAAGATACATACCTACGCCGCAGAGACCAAGAAAATTAAAATAACGGATTTCTATCTGCCGGCACAAGCAAGCAACCTAATATTTGCTAAATAACGGAACATAAACCGACGCAATCACGAAAACCAAGAAAATAAAAATAACGGATTTCTACCCGCCGGCGAATACAAGCAACCAAAAAGCACCTACCTGTGAGATAATGAAACAAAAGCGGTCGCACTTAGATGGGTATGCATGACCTAATGACAGTTAAAACAGATAGTAACACGAATACATAAAAAGCGGAAGGAAACACGAACTATTCAGAACGAAAAATTACACTGAAGATGGCACAACGCCGAAACCGGTTTGCCTCCAAACCAAATTTGACAAGGGATGACGGAAAATCGTTCCACAATACATCATACTCCTACCCTGTCGGAAACACAAACAACCAAAAAGAAGTTATTTATCTTGTATTCTATCTGAAGTGAAATTAATTCCAATAGGCGCAAACTAATTAAAGCAATTTCGTTTTGATAATAATAGTAAACTTTTAGACGTGGGTTGACTTGGTGTCGTTTATATAGTACAGAGAGCGCAAATGGGTTAAACCATATCTTTAAAATTTTTTCTTTCTAGCCCGGTCAAGTTAGATTTACAAGTTTGCAGTGACTCGCATAAAGCAGAAAATTGGTGCGAATGTTACCAACGTCATTATAAATGAAATTTGAAAAGTCCTGATTGATCCCAGATCTGTAAAAATCATTCAAGGTCAAAGGTCACAGAAACTTATTGAACTTTTCAGCAAAACGCTGCCCAGCTGTACTAAAGTGTAGATCATGCAATTATCTCCAGAAACCGTTATGAGATTTTTGTTCCTAAGAGTCACCATTTCTGGGATACAATGACCTGATCGACACACATTTTTTAATAATTCATTTAACCTATAAAATTCTTTGAATTGAAGTTAATTTTTTAACGGGTGGTAGTATAAAAAACTCAGTGTGCATGGAAGGTACCACGGGCCCCTTTCCAAGAACCCACATTTTTTCCATGAGTATAGTATTGGTCTCATATATCTCCATACCAAGTTCCAGTACTCTACCACAAATACTTCCAGAGGTAAGCAGTATGAAAAATTCCATTTGTATGGGATATTCCACGCCCCTTTGTCTGATCGGAATAAAAGCTACCCTATCTTTTAAGTTGCAGTAGATGACAGTGTTGCCACTTGAGTTTGTTTTTAGGTACCAAAACGCCTACCAAATCAGTTTCCAAACTACCAAATTTGTGTTCATCATTAAAACGAAATTTTTTTAATTTACGGGGTTTTTAACTACACAATTTGGCAGTATAATATTGTTTACGGTGTTGGTTAACCATTCATACTAATATTTAAGGTTAAAAAAACAAATTCGGGCTTTTAAATAAAAGAATTAACGTTTTGCGT
>NW_023458578.1:690747-694353 GCF_013731165.1 Rhagoletis pomonella
GGAGAGAAGAAGGTTCATAAACATCTAGGTTAGAACATGTAAAGGGTTGTCACATATTTATTAAACGATTAAATTCAATAAATTTAAATGACTTATTAAAATGTGGGTATCAATCGAAATGGTTTTGGAAAGGCTTTACTTGCAAGCTACATGCAGGAGGGTTGCCATCTGTTTAAAAAATTTAAAAATCAAATTCAGTTTGAATTAAGGAAAGTAAGTAAGATTGAAATATGTATCACAATAGATATGGGTGTCAGACGAAAGAGGTTTAAGAGGGTTATAGTTTGAAAATACTATGTTATAGTTTGAAAAAATTAGAAAGTAAAATGTAATTAACCCTAGAGTGCTCGCGCTATGAGCATTTTGCCTCCTCATTAATTGCAAGAACAAAAACCTTTTAAACATGGGCGGCAAAATGCTCCCCACGTGATCACTCACGTTTCACGGAAGGGCGCGACTACTCTAGGGTTAAATTACACATAAGTTATAGGAAACACTAAAATATGGGTGTCAAACAAAACAGTGTAAGTCTTTAGCTAAATATTAAGATAATTTTTGAAGAGGCTTAAGCTACCTACTTAAAACTTAAATGCAATTCAAATTACACTGTGCGACAAATGGTAGGGGTCAGTGATCGGGAAGGGTTCAAACTACCGGGGAAAGTTATATCGGTAAAAAAGAAGTTATACGTGTCCCGGCGTTTCGCTGGGACCCAGCGAAACGCCGGGACACGTATAACTTGTTTTTGACCGATATAACATTTCCCGTTGGTTTCATCCCATCCCGATTTTGACTGTTGATAAGTTAAATGAATTAATACAAATATCAGTATCAATGAAATGGCATTAAAAGTTCTCATATATACCTAAATGTAAAAGCTGGGCCACCGGTTTAAAAATTCAAATTTAACTTAAATAAAGGCATTTAGTTCATTGAATTGAGTAGAATTTTGTTTGAAAATATTTTGAATAGGTTTAAAGGAAAGAAAAAAATATGAAAATCTTCTATTTTTTGCCTAAGTTTAAGTATACTTTTTTAATTAATCCCAACGGTTTATACCCTCCATTCCCGTCCATCCGTATGAGGGGCGCAGTCCGCCCGACGTACAGAACTAGTATTTTCATTTTTTTTGTGCCTAGTCACGATAGGCAAGAGTGTTTAAGTGTCGAGATCTAAAACTGTTCAGCTAGCGAACTAAATCCATCAGCTGATTTTATGTCTTTATGTTAATAATTCATTTATTGAGAGAGGAGAGTACCGCTTTCTTAATACTGAAAAGCGGATCTGATATATCGAACGTGCTGGAATGAGAGTTAAATCCTGGCATAAGCAACGGAGTGGGTCGTGCAATTCAAAATTAGTTTTACAAGCTTTCAGAAATAGGGGGCAAAAGTGTCTTGATACCCGGGAGGGAACATTAAGGCTAACTTAACCAAGAAGAAGCGGACTTGAAATTGAGCCTGTCAGAAATTTAAGTATAAAAATTGTACCAAGCATTTGCCTGCGACTGGCAAGTGTAGGAAGATTAATAAGTTTTAATCGGCTCGTATAAGGTGGAACGTTATATTGAGAATCCCAACGGAAATTTCTTAAAGCAAAAAGTAGGAACTGTTTTTGAATTGATTATATCATGTCTGAGTAAATTTGATACCTTGGATTCCAAACCACCGAACCGTATTCCAGAATTGGCTTAACTAATGTTGTAAACAGGGTTTTAGTGATATAAGGGTCACAAAACTCTTTTGACCATCGTTTCACAAAAGCAAGTACAAATTAAGCCTTGTTGACTGTCACATTACTATGAAGATTAAAATTAAGCTTAGGATCCAATGTGATACCAAGGTTCACAAAATTGTATACCTGTTCCAGGTTATGGTTACCTATTGTATAAGAAGCGGGATGAACAGCTCTTCGCGAGAGGCTCATTACTTTACATTTCTAAAGATTTAGAGGCATACGATTTACTTGACACCAGCAAGCCATGCTATCTAAGTCTGATGGTAGCAAAGACCTTTCTTTAATTGAAACGTACGATTTATAAAGCTTTACATCATCTGCATACATTGAAATTTTGGAAAATTGTATATCTGTAGAGATATCGTTTATAAAAAGCAAGAACAGAACCGGGCCTAGGTGGCTACCTTGAGGGACTCCTGAAGTAACATCAATGACGTCAGAGATAGTATTTTTAAACATTACCTTTGTGATCTATCATAGAGGTATGAAGAGATCCAACGTATAAAATTTGGTGGAAGACCAAGAAGATCAAGTTTATGGATGAGGAACGAGTGGCACACTTTGTCGAATGCTTTACTGAAGTCAGTATATATAACATCAACAGTTTTTCTTTGACTAAATGCTTTTGAGATATAGGATGTTAATTCCAGTAAATTTGTAGAGCTTGATTTGCCCTTGCAAAATCCATGGTTACTGTATGAAATGCTAGAAGAAATAGAATGCGTCAACTGATTTGTTATAATTGCTCCAATAATTTAGGAATTGCAGAAATCTTAGCTATTCCCCGGTAGTTGTCCACTGAAGATCGGCTACCGCTTTTATATAACGGGGTTATGAACGATTCCTTCCATATAGTTGGAAAAACGCCCTCTTTAAGAGACAAATTAAATAACGCTGTTAACGGCTCATAGAGATAATCAGCATAATTTGTAAGAATACAAGTAGGGATCTGGTCAGAACCATAACTGAAGGACTGCTTTAAGGATTTCAGATAAACTACTACATCATCTGGAGATATTACTGGGATATTTATTGAGTTAATCGGACATAGTTTAAATGGATAGTCAATGTTAGCATGTGAGTTAATGGAATGATTGGATTTGAAAAACTGCGCGAACATGTTAGAAATCGTTTGATTATCACTAGAGACGGTATTTTGATACTTCATGGCGGAAGGAAACCCACGTACATTTCGCTTGGAGTTTACGAAGTCATAAAATGATTTGTGGTTATATATTATACGCGGTTTGGTTTTACACAAGTAAGCTTTATAACACTTTTTGTTTAATTCAAAAAACTTATGACGCAAAAGTTAGTGTTTTATATAGTTTGAGTGTAAACCGGATTTTTTGTGTAATCTAAAATAACGTGACTTTCTGTTTTTCAAATTTCTCAGTTCTTTTGTGAACCATAACTGTGTTTATTCTTCAGGAACATACATGCGTTTAGGCACATGCTTTTTATGTAAAGTAAAGTTAAAAAGTGCAACGCTTTGTTCAATATTTTCTTTAAATGCAGGCCACGACAATTTAGAGAGTTCTTTGTTAAGCATTTTAAAGTTGGCTTTCGAAAAATCAAAGCAAATATTTGGTTCGTATGCTTGGGTACTGCAATTTTGACCATCACTTATATCTTCGTAAGATACCTCCATAGCAGGGTGGTAGACATCTTCGGGCAAAACTAGTGGATCACTCTTATTTACAACGGACTTAGATGCATCATCAACATAAACAAGATCTAATACTTTACCAAACTTATTGTGAAGTACATTAACCTGAGTTAGTCAAAGTTCAGCCATCTCCTCTAAAAATACGTTGTTGCACGCACTAGACGCGAAAGGTACGATATCATTGTCAATGATATTCCATG
>NW_023458578.1:694363-711886 GCF_013731165.1 Rhagoletis pomonella
TAAATTAAAATCACCCAACACAGTTATTGAGTCAGAGGGTTTAGTCAATAAATTAACTGATTTCAGTAAAGAGATGAGTCGTGAATACGCCAATGTGTCAGATCGGGGAGGGATATAGTATAGAGCTAAGTAAATAAACCCTTTTACAATCTGTACACGAATGTATTTGAATTCTACTGAATCAATGTGTGGAGGACTAATTTCTTCAGATGGTATTGAAGAGTCTATAGATATGATAATTATTTGGAAGGATCTCTGAATTGAAAATGTGAGGTTTCGGCCAAGTTTCAGTGAAAGAAATAATATTATAATTACATTCAAGTTCTTTAAGGTATAAGTTCATTAATTTAGTATTTAAGCCTCTTACCTTTTGGTAATAAATGCTTAAAGCAAATTTAATAATTAGTTTTTTGATTCAATGTTATGACGGGGACTATTAGCTAAGTTATTTCCTTTTTTGCGCCTATATTTGAATGCACGAACGAAAGCTCCGGCGGTCCAAAAAGCACTACTAAGCAGTGCATTAATATTATTTAAATTTACGTCAATTTTAAATGAAACAATATTTCTTTCCTATCTAGAATTAAATATTAAATTCTGATGCTAAGTCGACAGTTCTAATTTTTGATGAGATATAAAACTTTATATCGTCTTCGGAAGTGTCTCTCGAAAATCTGGAGACAAAGATTGACTTCTCTGGCGTAACCACAACTAGTTTCCTTGTATCAGACTGATTCTGGAGGACATGGAGAAGATAGATTAATTAAGTCAGTCGGAAGATTATTCTGACGTGGAACGGTAATAATTTCCTTAGATGGGCTATGAAGACACTTGCGTTTAGACACATGGATATCCTTAACAGATTGCAAGGTATCTAAGCATTTGAATGTTTTGAACACATTTTCACAATGCTTAAATTTTTCTGTCAGTACTGACAATTCTCTTCCTATTTCTTTAAAACCATTTCTGGTTTGCTAAAATAACTTGAAAATATCAACTTCGGTTGACCTGCATTTTACGCAAGGAGCTGATGTAAATAGCTTTAAATAAATGTAACGAACAGTTTGAGTATCACTGTAGTTATGACACTTATTAAACGCAACGCAAACAGCTGTGACTTGTCAAGCTTTTTCATTTGATATCCATTTTGAGGAGATTGAAGTAAATATGTAATCCGCCATTATGTGGTGGCGGCCATCTTAGATTTGGAACTTTTTCATGATGTACAATATTCTGCTAGTCAAGCCCCTTCATTTGATGCCCATATTGAGAGGGTTGTAAAAAAATATGTAATTCCTCATTTTGTTGGGCAGCCATTTTGAATTTATGATGATACCGCATGAGCGGGATTGCATTGTAATCAGAACTAAAGGTGAGTACAAAATTTTAAATTAATAGGTCAACAGAAGACGGGTGAAATTTATTCATTATTAAAAATATTCTAGGGAAAAATATGCAAGAACATGCAAAATAAAT
This sequence comes from Rhagoletis pomonella, assembly GCF_013731165.1. Taxonomy (NCBI): domain Eukaryota; kingdom Metazoa; phylum Arthropoda; class Insecta; order Diptera; family Tephritidae; genus Rhagoletis; species Rhagoletis pomonella. The sequence goes on from NW_023458578.1 coordinate 695,840, forward strand.
GCAGATATGCAAAAAATATGAAAATATGCAAAGTAAATGCAAACATGCATGGGCATAACTTTTCTTCATTTTCAATGTAACAAATTTCTGTCTTGGTCCAGGATTTCTTGGTAAACAGAAATATGTAATTTCATAAAATTCCGATGTCTTTTTATGACGCTTTTGTTCCTTAGAACCACCATTTCTGAGACATAGCGATTCTCTGCTTAAGTGTTCATAACTTCTACATTTATTGTTCAATTTAGATGAGCAGGATCTTATTGTGTTTGCGAAAGATCATGCTTTGACGTGCAAGAATGGAAAAGTTAACAGGTTCTTTCATGTTGATATTTTTACCGGAAGTGCCTTTTTTTAACTTTACAAAATTGCCGATGAATCAATGATTAGCTCTTAAACTCCGATTGGAAAATATCGTTTACGTAGAAGATAGTAAATTTAATAAGCTTCACCACTGTAGGAAAAATTTTAGATTCGACAGCTGTATATTAAAAATATGCACTTTTTCAAATCTCTAAAAACCGAAATTTGGCTATATCTCAAAAACTATTATAGTCTATTATATTTTGACTACATAGTCAGATTCAGCGGAAAATTTTACATACGAAGCGATGGTGTAGTGCCACAGGTAGGATTTCTTGTAAACTAGCGTAATTATCAATTAGATGAATATCACAGGCCTACAAAGTTTGAAAAAAGTTCAGACCTGGGACTAGCGTATACTATGGCTCAAGGATTTGAGATATTATGCTTTGAGGTTTATGAGTTTTGCGATATTTCGCTTATTTATAAATCCTTGAAAGGTTCATTTGATAAGAAACAGATTTATAGTATACTTTTAAGCTTCTATATTTACATTATGAATGTATGCATTTGAGCATGAAAGTTAAACTGAATATGCATATACATATGTTCAAAATAAAATAAAATAAATAAAAAAATAAACATCATTCAATAAAATAAAATAACATAATAATCCTAATATATAACAAGTAAAAAAGTCTAAGTTTAGGCGAAGCCGAACATTAAATACCCGGCGCAAGTATTAAAAATATGCTTTCCACCTTTCCGAAAACTATTGCTACATGGTAAGCCGGGGTGGTTTTACCCCTATTTTAATCATTTTCGACAGAACGTTCAGCTAGACTTAATGAGATAAATCTATATAGTCATATGTGGGCGATATCACGCCCATTTTCCAAAATTCCAAACAATGTTAATTCTTTTCAGGGGATTGTTTTTAGTATCAATTTTGAGTAAATTATCGTCCTTAAATTTCGAAATATTGAAGTTTCAAGCATTTCTGATATTTACCGTTAGATGAAAAGCGGCCGTAATTATATTCTAAATTCAATAATTTTCAACCTTTTGCTTTTATGTGGCAAGCCCAATAAGAATACCGAGTTTGGTACAAATTGGTAAAACGGTTACCAGAAAATTACCGTTATATGGGAGGTAGGCGTGGATATTGTCCGATTTTGCCCATTTTCAATACGATCCGTCCTACGCCTGAAAGAAGTGCGCAGACGGACAGACGGATGGACAGACAGTCACCGCTTAATCGATTTCTCTTTTCATTCTGATCATTTGTGTATACATTTGTTTATATCTATCTCGATTCGTGTTGCCCGTTACAAACAACCGTTATGTGAACAAAGTTATAATAAAAGGGTGCTCGGGTATAAAAATCCTGTCACAATGTTCGTTTACGCTAAACTCCGAAACCGCTCAACCGATTTCAATGAAATTTTATGGATAAAAGATAGGATAGTTTTGAACCAGAGAAAATATTTTTATTTTCATGGAAATTTTTTCCTGGCTTCTCGCATCGTGCGTATCTTACTAAGGGTTTACACCGGAAAATACTGTCAAGACAGTAGCAATACATGCACACTTTTTTACTAATACATGCATACTTCTTCAATTGTCTCAAACACTGTCTTGATTGTTTTGAAGACAGTAAATCGGACAATGATTTGACGTATGCAGACAATAATTTTGACGTCTTGTGCAAGAAAGAAGATAAATTCTAAAAAAAACTGTAATAACTAAAGAGACTCTGATGTGTATGTAATTTTGTCTCTTATTTTTATTTTTTAGTTTTTAGATCAAATAGATCGCGCGAATGCGTATCTCTCCAACTTAAGGTGCCCACACTCACCGATGTGTACGTATGCCGTGTCTGTTTGACGTGAGATACTCAAAATTTAGCAAAACTTATGCCCGTACGGTAACGTAAAAACCATCTGCTTTCGGTTGTTTACATATTTACAAAATACACCGGTGCCGAAATGAATCAAAAAAGCGTGAAATTTTCGATGTATTATTAAATTTATGTGAACTATATGGTTTATATAAAAAATGCAAGGACAAAAAAAAGTTCAGAAGGTATAAAGTTCGACCATTAAATAGAAATTGGGATAAAGGTGGTTATCAAATACAAGTGTTCCGACGAATGAAAACATTGGAGCCTGATGAATTGTTCTCACACACAAGAATTTCGCCGCCTGTGTATGAATTGCTTTTAAGATTAGTGAGCGATTCTTTGAGGAAGCCAAAACGGCGGATTGGTCCTGAGGAAAGACTATCTTTGGTTTTGCTGTAAGTATATCTATTCAGAAAGCGAGACTTCAAGTCCATTAATATTTCCCTCATAATGGTCGTTTAGATATTTGTCACAAGTTGTATCTGTGAAGAGCATTGCATGGAGCTATAAGTTAGGTGAAACGATTGTGTGAAAAATAATACAAGAAACTTGTGAAGTTATCTGGCGGCCCAGTCTACGTTAGCGAACCTACTGAATCTCAGGATTTTTTTGATAAATGGAACATTCCAAAGTGTGTTGGTGCAATAGATGGAAAACATGTTGCAATCAAGTGTCCAGCGAACTCAAGTTCGATGTTTTACAACTACAAAAAATTCTTTAGCATCGTCCTGATGGCCGTTTGTGATGCCAAATATACCTTCACTGCAGTAAGCGTCCGAAGTTATGGTAGTCAAAGTGACGGAGGTATTAAAATATATATAATATTAGTTATTCCACCTAATGCACATGTATGTGTGTGTATTTTACAGGAATTTTTCAACTTTCACCATTTGGACAGAACTTGATGCAAAATACTCTGCCATTACCATCCCCCGCGCCTTTATCTACCCAATCGCCAGAACCATTACCACATTATTTCGTCGGCGATGCTGCATTCCCCTTGAGAAGAAACTTGATGCGACCATATCTCGGTTCTAGCTTAACAAGAACCAAGCGGATTTTTAATTTTATTCATAGGATTTTAAACCATAAACCATATGCTTAAAACTTTGTAGTTTATGGTTTAAAATCTTATTAATATACATCCCTTTTCTGCAATTCTTTCGTATTCGGATTTTGCTACGAATCGTAGAAATAGTATGCTGCAATCCGAATCGTATTTTCGAACTTTCGAAATTCGTAACAATGGCATGTCTAAAAACGAAGGAGTAAGCTTTTTTGCGTAATTTTGTACGAAAACAATTGTGTATCGGAGGCGAAATAAAAGATGTAAATCGATGTGTGTTTGCAGGAAATATTAATGGTGTTCATTTAAACAGCTACATTTGCCCTTCGCATATAAGTATATTTTTATCCACTGCTTTATATAAACGAGTAAAAAAGAATCTTTGTTGCCCCTTATCGAGAAACTTCGGTCCGGTTTAGTTATATGTACAATGATTTTCGGTTGTTGTGTCCAAACGCATAATCCGAATCAAAAACCTTTAACATCACGTGTAATCAAAGGGTTCAAATTTTATTTAAAATAAATGTTTCAAATCTCCGAGCACTATCATATTAATAAATTCGGTTTGCACTATCCACTTTTTTGCGAATTTCGACGTGGGTTCTGAGCAAAAATACTGTGGATGGCGTAGCCGGAGTGATGTGCACAAGAAGTGATGTATGCCTTTGACATGCGGAAGTCCTTCTCCGGCAACACAGAAAGGAGAATTCTACTTAGTAAGGGTTATATCCCCAAGCGCGGCCGAAGGCAGAAGCAAGTGCAACAGGCGGTGGACCTAACAAAGTGCATGTTTTCAATGGCTTGGTATTGAGAACCAGTTCATCAAGCATAGGAGTAGTTCTGGCTTGTGGTTCAACAATTCAACCAGAAGCTGACATAGACGCGCCCATGGTTACTATGCCCGACAGCTCCGCGTATCTTTGTGAAATCATTCCTATAGCACGCTCTTACTCCGCTGCTATAATTGCAAATGCAATAGAATCCACCGTTTCCTTCAAAATATATAAAATCAAACAATTTTACTATAAATAAGCACTTCACGAGTGTTTTTTTAATTCCTTTCCACTTTGCTTTCCTTCATTCAGCTATCTTCGAAAAACAACTGATAGCTGGCAATGCTGCACAGGTTTCCGCTAGGGTTGCAGCATGTGGATTTTTCGTTTTTAAGGGGGATAATTAAATTAACGAAAAAAATGTATCAGGTAAAAAATTTTGAATATTGTGGAAAATGAAAGTGTGCTATTTACGTGAGCGCCACTGTATATGATTTTTGCTAAGTAGTAGGCTACAATTTCATAAAAAAATATTAAACATTAAATAAACTAAAGAATAAATAAAATAAAATAAAACTTTTTAATATACAACGCTTTTATAAATGGACTAAAGACTAGAAAATAATATTTCTCAGTCCCACAGAACTTGTCTTGATAACTTTTGATTTTGAAATTTTAGCAAAAGTCATTATAAACAATTAATGACATTGAAAATGAAAAACGTGGAGCGCATGCAGTACAAAGCATTCGATTTCATTGACAATAGTCAAACTACATAACATTCTACAGCGAAAGTACAAATTTGAGATCTATTTTAAGCGGTCGTTATTCATATGCCCACATACATACATATGCTACTTTTCATATCAATTCAAGTTTATTACATGCGCCCCACGCTTTTCATTTTCAATGTCATTAATTGTTTATAATGACTTTTGCTAAAATTTCCAAATCAAAAGTTATCAAAACAAATTCCGTGGGACTGAGAAATATTATTTTCTACTTTTTAGTCCATTTATAAAAGCGTTGTATATTAAAAAGTTTTTTTATTTTATTTTCTACTTTTTAGTCTTGTCTGTACAAAATTTTGCAATAGATATTAAAATAATTCAACTTGCAGTGAAAGAGAACAGAAGATTATGCAAGCACAATGATGTTTGCTCACATTTAGTATATGCCTTCATATGTACATACATACATATAGCAGCAATTAATTTCATTTAAAGAAATGGCGTGTCACTGTGTTCGTTTGCGCTAATCTCCAAAACCGCTTAACCGATTTCAATGAAATTTTGTGGGTGTGTATTGGTGCTTCCAACTTAAAAGAAAGGATAATTGTGAACCCGAGAAAAAATATTTTTTTTCATCGAAATTCTTTCTTTGCTTCTCGCATCGTGCTTATCGTAATATATAATAAATAAAATAATAAAAAAAAACGTTTTAATGTACAACGCTTTTATAAATGGACTAAAAAGTATAAAATAATATTTCTCAGTTCCACAGAATTAATTTTGATAACTTTTGATTTTGAAATTTTAGCAAAAGTCATTTTAAATAATAAATGACATTGAAAACGATAAACGTGGAGCGCATGCAGTACAAAGCATTCGATTTCATTGACAATAGTCAAACTACATAACATTCTACAGCGAAAGTACAAATTTGAGATCGATTTTAAGCGGTCGTTATTCATATGCCCACATACATACATATGCTACTTTTCATATCAATTCAAGTGTATTACATGCGCCCCACGCTTTTAATTTTCAATGTCATTAATTGTTTATAATAACTTTTGCTAGAATTTCAAAGTCAAAAGTTATCAAAACAAATTCTGTGGTACTGAGAAATATTATTTTCTACTTTTTAGTCCATTTATAAAAGCGTTGTATATTAAAAAAGTTTTTATTTTATTTTATTTATTTTCTACTATTTAGTCTTGTCTGTACAAAATTTTGCAATAGATATTAAAATAATTCAACTTGCAGTGAAAGAGAACAGAAGACTATGCAAGCACAGTGATGTTTGCTCACATTTAGTACAAACATACCCTGCAAACCAAAGTTCCCGAAATCTTAAGAAAATCGTTAGGAGTATCTCATTTCTGTAACGATTTTTTTTACGAATTTTCATAGAAAATTATATGAAGTGGTTGAACGAACTCGTAAAGAAATTTCTGTACGAAAAATAAAGAAAATTCTGGAAAAGTTCTGAAAGATATTCTTCACATAGCACCATTATTTTCGTTGCTTCACAGATTTTCTTCCGAAATTTCGTAAAAGAATGGAAGTGTGCGTAGTTTATTTCATTTTAGAAAATTCGGCAAAAAATCGAATTAAATCTTAACGAATTCTTTAAAGTTTCTTTACAATGCAGAATACTCTGAAAAAATGGTTTGCAGGGTATGTACATATGTACACACATACATATAGCAGCAGTTTATTTCATTTAAAGAGGTGGCGTGTCGTCTATTTCCGCTGTGACGTATATAAATAGTGCATATATTTAGGCGCAATATTTAACTTCTTCTGGCGGGGCGACATCTACCTCTAGAGTTTTTCTAATTGTATGTCTTTGATATGATACCTACGACAAGGTTGATTCTAGACTAGGTTTGCTATAAATACCTTTGCTATATTTTTAGTATAAAATGGTGGTCCGGACATACAACATTTCAAGTTGATAGAAACGTTGTAAAAATAACCAAAACTTGCTAAAATGTCGCGTCCCAGTTTAAATTTGGTACACTGTATGTAATTTATATAAATCAATAAACTTAATACTTCTTTGCCCTACTGTAAATTCATGTAGTTAAAAATATTTGCAAACATTTTCATTTATCAGGTAGTTCATTTAGTATTACAAAATTCTGGTGCAAAATATGCACATTTCAGGTTACATATGTATGTACATATACGCAAATTGTACAACGTATACATACATATTTCAAAATTCAGCCTTTTCGTACTAACTAGCAACACTTGTATAACAAAAAAAAAAATATATATATGTATACTCCAAACCAAGCTGTTAAATTTCCATTACGACTAGTTACTTTTTAACTTTTTTAATTTTTTTAATTTAAAAGCTTAAATTGATGAATTGCAATCAGATAATAGACGTCTCCTTAAAATATTAATTTCACTTCAATTTGTACTATTTGATGCCGCATAAATCTGCGGTTATCAAAAATTTACTGCTGTCAAAAAAGTTCATTTCACACAGCAGATTGCCAAACTGTCTCACCATAGTAAACATATTATTCAACAGCTTTCCCCATAGAACTGTGTTACCGATTCACACACGCCCTTAGTAATAAATAACTGAAACCAAATTCACTGTACGAGTAAGGTTAAAAAATAAATAAAAAATCAATTACAAAACAACTAAGAAACGGAATCCTCACTCTGGCTCCTGTTGCTCCTCGAAAGCCACCAACATCATTCGTTGCATGGTCCGGGTGTGTTTAGCTGCACTCATTTTGGAAATCATAGTGACAATCATTTTTCCAAATGAGTCCACTGATGGGTTGCTGCATTCATTATCCGTTTGCAGACACTTTTTTTTTGAAGATGTCAATAGCTTCCAACAAGTTCTTCTCAACATCATCGCTTTTGTCGCGTTTTTTTCTACTTGATCGCTGTGACTGAGGTGGAGCAGGTGACGAAGATAGCGTAGATGAAGCTGGCATGAGTGATCTTGATGGCGATGAGGAATCAACACAAATGCACGCTGGTGGCGATGTGGATGGTACAGATAGCATTATTGGTGGCGACGGTGAGTCTAAACACACAGTGGCCGAAAGCGATGGTGATGGCAGAGGCACATATATCGGCGGCGAAGGTGAGGGCACGAAATCCACAATCTGAGGTTTCGGCACGGCCACCTCCGGGCACACGTTTTGGGAACAGCGAGTTCTGTTAAGGAAGCATATTTATATTAATCAATTTATGAGCATATTTCACCTGTTTTTCTACTTACGGACGAGGAATCAGGTGGGGATTTAAAAATTGCATACTTTCAAGCAGATACCACGGTTTATAATACTCCGCGCCACTGCCTGATGGTGCTGCAGATTTTCGGACTTCTCTGCCATATACGGTTACCAGACGTACTGATTTTATCAGTACAGTACTGATTTTTCCACTCTTATACTGATTTTATTAATTTCTTCAAACAGTACGCTAATGTCCTGATTTTTCAAAATTTGTACTGATTTTTCAATTCAAACAAAATACTTTAGGATTATCTTAAGGTTTTCACATATCGTTGGAGCTTCCTTAAACTGTACTGTAAAAAGTAAGAAGAAAATAGTTTTATTATAGTTGACATGTTTTAGATAATGTTTGATATGCCCAAGAAATTAATACAACAAAAAGACCAATCGTTTTATAGGCATATCGCCGGGTCGTTACGTACCAGTTGCGATAATATGATGAAGCTTAAATTATTAAAAAAGAAGGCTGAGATTTTTTTGTCGAGTGTTGTTAGTTATCTCGAAAATTACTTTCAGTTCAATAACAACAAATTTGAATATTCGAATGGCTTTTGCCTATAACTTACAACTCTTTTTTCTCAATTTACTGACATTGTAAAAGAGTTTTGGATACAGGACATAGAGTTAGATATTCTTTTTAGCGAATTCGTAGTCTTTCAAAGTTTTGGCGTAGTTGAAAAATTTATTTAAGCCATGAGGAAATATAGATGAAGTCCTTAAAAAGTGGTACTTTTCACAGTTTGAAAAAATATTTAATTTTGTTTTTTTCAATAGCACACCCAAACGAAGCTATTGAGAGGATCTTAAGTATAAATTTTGTTTTTGGGCGCAGAGAGAAACCGGCTTCGAACTAATATTTTTGAAAGTGGACTTCAATCCAAAAGTAATTTTAAAATGAAATGTACAGAATTCTTTGACTATTTAAACACTGAAAATGGAAATTATCTCATCATTGCTATTCAAAAATATCATAAATATAAATTAATTTATTGGCTCCTGTGTATAATGATGTGTACACTCATGTTAAAATGAGTAAAACTTTTATTTTTTATGAACTATATTTTATTTATATACCAAAATTTTGTTTAAAAGAAGAGCGTTTAAAAGTATTTTCTGTTACTTAGATTCATAATTTTGCTTTGAATAAAAATGTACTGAAAAGTACTAATTTTTTTAGCATGAAAAAGTCTAACGTACTGATTTGGCGCGTACAAAATCTGGCAACCCTACTGCCATACCGGTCGCGGACATAGCTCACCTTTCAAAGAATTATAATATATATTTAAAAATACGAATAATTATAATTTGCACTCACCACTTGTGTGCAACTCCTCGCCAATTTGCTCCCAAATACTTTTTTTTCTTCTATGGAACTTATGATAGGGATTACACTTATCATACAGCTCCTTGTTTGCCTCCACCAAAGATATTAATTTTTCATCATTCATTTCTTATTTTCTCTTTCTAAAAAAATTTTTTAAATAAACTTGCGAAATTAAATTGTGTAGCTGCTTTGGTTTGTTTATATATTTTGCTTGCATCGACACAATGTTGCCATTCATCTGTTTGCATACATACTTTTACATACATCCGCGTTATCAATTGCAAATTTTATTTGTATAATAAACCAAAACCAAAAATCAACAAATGCAAATAGTTCATTTATCTATATTTAACATTACTTTTAAATTATTTTAATGAAAAATTTAATTTTTTTAAGTTTATTTAGTTAAAGATTTTAAAATGTACTCTTTGGCAACACTGTATGGTGAGCAGTGGCGGGCCCAGGTAAGGAATGTTGGGGAAATTTCCCCAACCCCCCCCCCCCCCCCAAGACTGTGTAATATGCATTTTCATAATATTCAACTGAATATCGTGAAATATCATTACAAGAATATATAATAGGTTTGTCCCACAAGCCACTTGTAGAAAAACTCGGGCAAAGTTCAAACTGTGAGTGTATATCAAAGAAACTCGAAAACTTACTTGCGGAGCGCGTATATGTAACTCGAAGTGACTTCGAGAAGTTTGGGGAACAAACCTAATGAATGGATGCTTTTGAAAATTTTAATTCATGGAAAAAGTGTGTAAAATTTCACTTGAGTTTGAAATTTTAGCTGTGTGCCAAGGCACATTAAACAGGTAGTATCAGTAGAGCAAAATCAACATTTGCGTGTATTTTGTTGTTGCTTCTGGTATCGAAAGTGTCAAAAACTGTTCTGAATTTTTTCTTCTAAATCAAAGCGTGCCATGTGAAATACAAAAAATTATAAAAAATAAAAAATTGAAATTGGAAAAAATAAAAATTGATGCAACTTTCTTTCCTAGTAAATTTGTTTGCTTCTCGAAGCATTGATCCATCCTTTGCAAGGCCCAGTAATCAGCGGTCGTGCTGCTGAGTTGGGCGAACGTTCCAAAAGCTGCTATTCAATCGCTTGTTTTGTATGGAAAAAGGTTTCACATGCAAATGGATTTTAACAATTCAGAATTTTTGTGAGAAAAAATTAAAAATATTTGATATTTTCGAGACCAAATAATTTGAAAATAAATCAAATCAGCTGCTCTACTGATACTACCTGTTCAATGTACCTTGCTGTGTGCTAAGTTCGAAGTATTATGTTATTTAAGTAGGCCTATCAGTTTTTCGAATTCACTAAATTTTCAAAATTTTGAAATTATGTACTTCGAGCGTGTGTGAATCGGTAACAAAGTTCGCGGCGAGTGAATTTTTGACAACTATGAGGTGAACAAATTTCAATAGTTCATGAGGCTAGTGAAATTTTTGACAAACGCATAAAAAATTTTGACAATCGCAAAGATTGTTGATGTGTGTAACTTTTCGTTAAATAAAAGCTTAAATTGATGAATTGCAATCAACGATGGTAGATGTTTTCTTAAAATATTTATTTCACTTCAATTTGTAGCATTTTATTCCGCATAAATCTGCGGTTATCAAAAATTTACTGCTGTCAAAAAATATTTAATTTCACATAGCAGATTGGCAAAAATGTCTCACCATAGGAAAAATATTATTCAACAGCTTTCCCCATAGAACTTTTTTACCGATTCACACACGCCCTTAATGTTCAATTTTTCCTTTTTTTGTTATATTTTCGAATTTGTATTATTTTACACACTTGAAAGTCACAGCAAGTTCTAATATTTTCACAGGTTCAGAAAACCTCAAAAATTCCAAAATTTTGAATTTTATAATAATAACAAATTTCTTGAAGTTACTTATTTTTAGGATAATTTCTAAAATTTCAAAAACTATCGAAATCCGGGAGATTCGAGAAATTTTGGTAAAATGAGAATATTTTGAAATGTACAAAATTATTGAGATTTTAGAAATTTTTATATTTTCCAAAATTTGGAGAATTTTATTTATCCTAAAATCCATCATAATTGTAAAAATGTGAAACATCACAAATTGTCGAAAAATTCTTATGTTCATGGTACTTGTGTGTAAAAAATTAAAAATTCTTAGAATTCTAAAAGATATTAACATTTTTGAAAAATTCCAAAATTTTCCCACTTTTCTGAACTTTTCCAAAATTTTATATTGATATAACAAATTTTGAGAATTTTAAATTTTTTGAAAATTTTGAAAACATCAACGTCCAAAATTTTTTTGAATATTCAAGAATTACGAAATTTTTTTAAATTTTCAAAACCGACGAAATATGAAAATGTTTTCAACATTCGAAAACTTTTAATTTCGTATGATCAATTTTGTATATTCGACACTTTTACTTAGAAAAAATTTGTTAGAATTCCTATAATTCTCAATATTTAAAAATTAAATAAAAAATTTTTAGAAATCTAGTATTCATCATTATATTGAATTATTGGGATTAACTAAAATTTCTCAAATTCACAAAGTTTTGAAAGTTTAGAAAATTTTGGAATTCCACTCAAGTTATTAAAAAGGGGAAACTTCAAGAAATTAAAAACCATCAAAACTCTAAAAATTTTAAGTTGCGGTGATTTTTAAATTTATATACACGAATTGATGCTGGGTCCGCCCCTGATGGTTAGAGAGCACTCAGCTGACATGGATTCACGAAATAAAATCAACAAAAATTTGGAAATAAAGTCATTGACGCGGCGTAGCGTGACGTGGTGTGCGCGCCGGTCGTGCGGGGTACGCACCAGGGTGGGAAATAAAGTCAATTGACCTTATTTCCGTTGATCTTATTACCTGTCACCGAGTGTGGGCACCTTTATAATTCAATGTTAACGTTTTCCATTTTTCTCAAAATGAATTGTCTTAACCCTAGAGTAGTCGCGCCCTTTCGTGAAGCGCGAGTGACCGCGTGAGGTGCATTTTGCCGCCCATATTTAAAAAGCTGTTGTGTTGGAATTAATAGTCAAATGAATTTAAAATTATTTTATTAAGCCAGAATGAAATATAAACTAAGCGAAAGAGCAACATTTATTGAAGTTTTACTGTTGTCTATAGCAACTCTTGATCTTTACAAATGTGTTGTTTGAAAAATAGCTTGCAGGTTTTTGCCCCGAACGGCTAAATCCTCAAGGCGCGAGCACTCTAGGGTTGACTATTGTCAGGACGCCTATGCTAACTACAAATTGCCCATTTCCGAAGCGGGAGTTTTACAATGTTATTTGCGGCTACGCTTCATATGTATGTTTATGTTTGGGAGAAATAGGTAGGATAGCAACCAAATAATGTAGTATGTATTTATACATATAAACATGCGCACATCAACAGCAAGAAATAATTTTCCGTCTGGACAGCATCCAATGTTAACCATTCCCCTGGCTGATGTTTGAACCGTAACCGGACATCGTTTTTTCTTTTTTCAAACGTAGTGAACAATAATAACAATCTTATGTAAATTTCGATATCAAATGAAACGTTAGAAACAATATGGGTCTTCACTCCGAGCTCGGTATTCGGTAACTCGGCGTTTGGTAATTTTTTCTAATGTATTTTGTTTGTGTAAAATGGTGTTACACAAACAAACTACATGGGAAAAAATTACCGAACACCGAGTTACCGAGTACCAAGCTTCGGTGTGAAGACGCATAAAATCAACGATGCATGTAAACTGCCTATATACCGGTGTGTAGCAGGACAACGTCTGCCCGGGCTTACTAGTATAATAATAAAATAAAAACAAACAAAGTAAAAAACAAACAAAGTAAAAAACAATAAATAAATTGAAATTAAATAAAATAAAATTATGAATTTTTTTGATAGTATGAGTTGTAGGTTTTCTGGGCTTAGGGGTTTAAGAATTTTATTATAGCTATTTTAATTTTATTTTATTTAATTTTAAAGTTAATTTGATTTGATTTAATTTAATTTTATTTAAGTTGATTTTATTTCATTACTATATTTCCTTTATTTTATTGCATAATATGTATTTTCTCGATTTATTATGTTTTTCACTTTTTAACATACATGTGCAGTTTTATATATTCACATACATATGTACATATGCACATTCATAATTTAAATAAAGAAGCCTAAGTGTGTGCTGCAAATCTATTTCAGTTCAACTGATCCTTTTAATTTTTTTTTTTTTAATATGGGTGTTAATCGTTTTTTTTTTTAACCGAGAAGCGAAAATTCCGTTTTTGAATTCCCCAGCAATGGATATATACATATTTTGTAAACATTCAAGATAAGAATAAAGTTTTACGGCATACCAAAACTTCAAATTAACTACAAATTTTTTTTGCTGATCTGGTAGCTAAGCATAGTAGATTGTAAAGTCGATTGTGAATATTGAAATTTCGTACTAAGTTTGAAAATTGTTTTCATATGTCATTTGTTAAAACATGAGCCATATTTTAATAAAAAATTAAAAAAAAATATTTTCCATTACAAACATTGGAAATATTTAATAAACCCGTTCACTCAATTTTGATGTTAATAATATCTTACCTTGTTTTATCCATAAATTAAAAACAGATTTTGTTTGTTAAATGAAGTTTATTTTTGTATAAATATGTCCAACGCTTTATTATATTTCTTATTTTTGGAAATGAAAATGTTATATATAAAATAAGGCAAAAATATTAAGGGTATTCATCAAACCTTATAAATGCATTATAAACCGTATAAACATATAATTGTGTAAACCTTATAAATAAACTGTCAAAATTTGTATACGAGTGTGTAAACGAGTTTCAACATGGTGGGGTGCAATAAGGCCATACGCAATAAAGCCATATTTTTAGGCAATAAAGCCATACGGCTTTATTTCCAATCAGAAAGAGAAATAAAGCCATACAAAAAATGTTGCAAATGAGAAATAAAGCCATATTCTGAAATGACACTCTCAAGGCGGTGTTAACGGCGAATCTGAATTTTATCTGAACATTACGTCCAAATGATGTGTTTGTTGTAATTCATTATTAAATTCGCCTTGGACACACTCTTGAAACTGATACTGAATTATTTAAATTTATACAAATTATTACTAATAAAATGAAATAAATCATTATTTAATATTTCCGGATTTATTGGATATTGAAAAATATATATATGTACTTAGGTAAGTTTTAATTTTGCGAGTGCATAACCTGGCGGGTGCACATTTGCTGGCTCCCCGCACCGCGCCGCGTGTGAAGGGCGGAGCGCGGGGGCCGGCGCAGCGCGCGCGGCGCGGCTGGACGCGAAGGAGAGTAATTGCATGTTTAAGGTGACGTTGTAGTTCAAGGCGGTTTAGTAGTTTTGTTGCGAACTTTTTCCATTGTTCAAATAAAAGAAACATAAAAATTTTAAAGCGAAATAAAGCCATATGGCTTAATTACCAATTGTAATTGGAAATAAAGCCATATCGAATTTATGGCCTTATTACCAAAAAATGGCTGTATTTCCAATATGGCTTTATTGCGTATCGGTTTAAATGAATACCACTGTAGTTTTAATTGATTTGCGTAGCACAACGGTGAGTAATAAGTGTATATGTCAATTTAGTCTCATTTTATTTTGGTTTATTTGCAGTGTAAAATTCGGTTCTTTTTCGATAAACCGAAAATATAAGGTTTTGAATCCAGTTTTTTTTATACGGTTGAAAATCTGAATAAAAAACCATGATTAATTAAAAAACCGATTTTTTGGAAACGGTGCCCATCCCTACTTGTATCTTTCAATAATTCTTCTTCTTCTTCTTTATTGGCGCTGTAACCGCCTAAGCGATTTTGGCCGAGTCCAAAACAGCACGCCAGTCATTTCTCTTCTGTGCTAACTGACGCCAATTGGAAATGCCAAGTGAAGCCAAGTCCTTCTCCACCTGGTCTTTCCAACGCAGAGGAGGCCTTCCTCTTCCTCTGTTACCAGCATCGCGGCCCGCGTTGAATACTTTCAGAGCAGGAGCGTTTCTGTCCATCCGAACGACATGGCCAAGCCAGCGGAGCCGCTGAATTTTAATTCGCTGCACTATGTCTATATCGTTGTAAAGCTCATACAGCTCATCGTTAAATCGTCTGCGATATTCGCCATCACCAACGCGTAAAGGTCCGTAAATCTTTCGCAGAATCTTTCTCTCGAAAACTCCAAGAGCCGCCTCATCAGATGTTTTCATTATCCATGCTTACGCGCCATACACCAGCACAGGCATGATGAGTGACTTATAGAGTGTGATCTTTGTACGACGAGAGAGGACTTTACTTCTCAGTTGCCTACTCAGCCCAAAGTAGCACTTGTTGGCAAGAGTGATTCTCCGTTGGATTTCAAGGCTGACATTATTATTGGTGTTAATGCTGGTTCCCAAATAAACGAAGTCGTCTACTTTTTCAAACTTGTAACTGTCAACAGTGACGTGGGTGCCAAGACGCGTATGCTCTGACTGTTTGTGTGATGACAGGAGATACTTCGTTTTGTCCTCGTTCACCACCAGACCCATTCGCTTTGCTTCTCTATCCAATCCCGAGAAGGCAGAACAGACGTAGCCCTTGTTTTTACCGATAATATCGATGTCGTCGGCATACGCCAGCAATTGTACGCTCTTATAAAGTATTGTGCCTGAGCGGT
>NW_023458578.1:721886-732766 GCF_013731165.1 Rhagoletis pomonella
ACTGCGCCTAATACTATGCCGCGAATTTATTTTAAGCTGTCGTATGATAATTGTCAGTTTTATTGTTATGACCTACTGAGTAAGTGACAACGACGATACAATGTTTATATTGTGTTTTAGGCGCAGTAATTGTGACAATAGTCATATGATGAATTTTGTCAGTGGTGTGGGAATAGGGCGGTTAATCGAGTATACTCTATCTCTTTAGCAGAAAAAAAGGCAATTTCCATAAAATCCGTTCCCTGGTCATAACAATGAAACTGACAATTGTCATACGACAGCTTAAAATAAATTCGCGGCATAGTATTAGGCGCAGTAGTAAAGGCAATAGTCAGCCGCTGAGTTTTGTCAGTGGTGTGGGAATAGGGCGCTTAGGCTTGCCGTTGATAGGTTACTGCTGAAATTGCCTATTTATCAAGTCCCCCATTGCAGCGCAAGACACAGCGTAGTCGATGTTAAAAGCATTGTATGCTTAATAGCATAGTATGTCCACAGCTTTAATATTTAATTTTGAATTGTATTTTTATCCAGAAAATCCCTTATTAAAACGTTTAAAATTATATTATACGTCTCACAGCAGCCAACAAGTAATTCCGCAATGACACGCGATACATAAAAATATGATGAAATATTTAAACTTCCGGTAATTTAGTATATTGTACGAAAATATTCGTATGTTGTACAAATTTAAAAAACATGTTTCTGCATTAGTACTTTATATGAAAGTATTAATTACATTGTACGAATACAGAATTGTAGATTTCGTGAATTTTAAAACCATACGTAAATATTACGAATGCCTTCCTACAATATACAAAATTATTCGTACAGAGATTTGGTCAGTGCTTTACGAATGTGTTTCGTAATGTAAACGTAAGATTTCGTAAATTGTACTGGAAAATGCCTTATGAAATCCCTTTCGTTATATTTACGTATGGTTCGTAAAATCTTGTTTCCTTGTGAAAAATTAGTTCGTATTATGAACGAAAGTTTCGTATATTGTACAAAAACCAGGACTACGAAAGTTTTTCGTAGCACTTTTACGAAATTTAATTTTCAGTGTAGCTAATTTTTATTGATTTTTGGCGACTTGGGTCAGCTAGGTTTAAAGACGTAGTTTTGAGTTCGTTGGACTCTTCTGAATGAGAATAGCTTTATTCCGGCTAATTTATCACAGTTTTCCAATATGTTTTGTCGCCGTGTTTTGGCCCCTCCGACCTCTGTATGCGGTCGAAAATTCAGCACAGTTGTGACCAGCGTTGTTAGAAGAGGGAATTTTTCCCGTTTTGCGGGAATTTTGAACAGAAAAGGGATGGCAGGAATAATGGTAATAAAAACGAGGAAAATCACATACGCCGTGCCCATAAATAGTATAATAATACTATTTATTAGGCTAAAATAGTGTGCGATACATTCATGGGAAAGCTGTATGGAATTTAAAGTTAAGTTATGCGAAGAATCTCGTCCGTCAGCATCGACCTCTAATCAAACTCGAACATATTGCACAATACATAGTTAGTATGTTCCTTTGAACATCGGAATAAAACCTGTGGAACTGTCAAACTACAATTTTACTCTCTCAAGTGAGAGTAAAAGGCGAACAGATGCAGAAGTACACGGGAACGCAAAAAGCACTATTTCCTGTAAAAACGTCAGTCGGTTTGTTTACGTGTCATTTGTACAACACTGATTTGGCTGAAATAACACTAATTATTAAAATCTATATATATACAAATATTTCGTTGTTAACTTCCATATTTTTACAAATATAAGGTTCTCTGCTTACACCGCTTTCTATTTTTGTTTGCACATGCAAATCGGCTGATCGTTTCGAGGAAACAAACTCCGGACTAAATCCTGTAACTTCTGACTAGGAACAGTTGCTCAGTTACTCTCTCAAAAGCGTTCCCACTTACAGGTTTTATGTCAATAGGAACGACATCCTGTAAGTTCTGACCAAATCCTGTAAACCGGACTGCTATTGGAACAGACTAAGTATGGGCAGCAAGCCTTCTTCCCAACGCAAAAGCATACGCAAAAATAAAAGTCAATTCGTGATAACTAATTGCCACCTGAAAATTTCGCAGTTCGCTAATGGTTCAATAGCACATCAAGCTAAAAATGCAGAGATATGCGTTTGCGGCGGAGCACAATATTGTATTTTCTGCATTTGATCACTGATCAGTGCTGTTGAAAACAGTATTCAGCGATTCCAAAATTGCATCACAATTGCTCACGAATCATATGTACAAATAACGCATAAGTAGATGCAATATATGATTTAATGTAATTTTTTAATATTAATAATGTTACATGTAAACTTAATTGTTATTTAATTTCATTTCATTTTATTTCGGTTCAGGAATTAGTACAATAAGATTCAGTCTTTTATAGTACAACAATTATAAAAGTAAAGATAATACTTATTTATTTATATATTGAAAATTAAAATTCTAAAATATACAAACGCAAGTAAAATAAACAGAGATAAATTAAACAGATATAACACGGATACATAAAACTTATAACATATACAAACAATATGGTATGTTAACAAGGCTCAAAATCACTTAATTATATATTATTGCAAATATGTAGATGGTTCACCTATTTTTAGAGAAATAATTATAAAGAGGATTTTTGAAGTTGCTTCTGTTAATTTAGCTCCTAATGGTAGCAGGTATAGGGTTCCAAATTCTAATAGCATTGTTGAAGAACAGTCTTGTGGGGCTCATAAGTATAAAGACAGGCATAATTAGATCATAAGAACGCTCAGATTTTGGAAAAATCAGTTTTTCATAAAGGTAATGTGGTTCTTTTGAACTCAACAGTTTAAAAAGAAAAATACAGTTTCTGGCTTTTAAGTAATCAGAAATTTCCTAACCTAGTAAACTAGACCTCCAGGCGGATATATGATCAAATTTCCATATTTCATACACATAGCGCGTAACATTATTAAATAAGGTATAAATTTTACGAGAAGACCTGGAGTCGAGCTTGCTATATACCAACTCAGAATAGTTAATTATTATCCGATTCGAAAGAAAACACGGAGTGAGTAGAACGGAAGTTGCAGATTTATTAACATAATCTCATAAGTAAAGCTTAAAGTACAAAGTATACAAAGTGGAATAAACGAAGATGAATGTCAATGGGGAAAAATGTAGTAAACATGAATTAGGATTGCATTAAGTAGGTAATGTCCAACAAACTCCGCCTCAACCATAATCCACGATATACAAAAGACTTAATACAAAGATAATTTCAAAATATTACAAAAATAATTCTTTACAAAAATGTTCATGTTTGGTCTTAGATAAGCTGTTAAGTTAGATAAGTAGTTAAGCCATCAGCTAAGTTATTTATAGTTACAACATGTTTGATCTCAATTTCATTCAATCTATGTTTTTCTTTAATATAATGAAAACGTATGTCTATATGCTTGCTTCGTTTTTTCGTCGCATCGTTTTTAGCGAGAAATGATGCACCTTGGTTGTCACAATTCAGAATAGTTGCTTTTTCGACGAATTCTATAAATCCTAATTCTCTCAATAAAGATCTGATGAACGCGATCTCCTTGGTACCTTGGCACATGGCGATATACTCCGCCTCCATTGAGCTTAATCCGATTACGTCTTGCTTTTTCGCTTCCCACTGCACTGGATCACCGCCAAAAAGTAGTAAGCAGCCGCTATACGATTTTCGGTCTGCAGCGTCGGAAGCCCAATCTGAATCTGTGAAGCGTTCGAATGCCTTTGTTCTGGTAAAATGCAAACTAACGTCGCTCTTATGCTTTAAGTAGCGTAAAACATGTTTTGCAGCAACAAAATGCTCGCTGTGTGGATGACTGCAAAACTGTGATAACCGTGACACGGCCTACGCTATATCCGGTCGTGATATTGTTGACAAACAAATTAACTCACCAATTAGCGACTGATACCGTTGCACATCTTCGCCAATGCAATTCGTTTTATAGCATTTTTGTAATATGCACCCACTAGCCAAAGGAGTGGGGGCAGAGTTGCAGTCTGTCATACCCCAATCTTCTAACATTTTCTTTATGTATGACTTCTGGTTAATTTTTGTTTCTCTTCTTTCGCCTTTTCTTTCAATCTGCACACCCAGGTAGTGTGCTATTGGACCCCTATCAACTATGCAAATGCTCTCACCAAGTTCGGCTATAATTTTGGATATAGACTCTCTCGAACTGCGCGCTACGATCAGGTCGTCAACGTAAACGCCAATGATATCAATTTCGTTTTCAATTCTTCGCTGAAACACACATACATCAGACAAACATCTCTTAAACCCAATTTTCAGTAGCAGCCAGACAATTTTTTCCGCCCAATCTCTACCAGCCTTCTTTAGGCCATAGATTGATTTCTTTAAACGACAAACGCTGTTTGGTTTTTCCGGGTCTTCAAACATAATCGGTTGGTGCATATATATGTACCTCCTCCTTAAGTTCGCCATTCAACTAGGCAGATGTTATATCCACATGATTTACTTAGAGTGAATGTTGAACAGCTAGAGCCAAAATTAATCTTATAGTTAAGTGCCTAACCACTGGCGAATAAGTTTCAAAATAATCAACATTCTGCCTTTGAAAACAACCTTTAGCAACGAGGCCCGCTTTATACTTCTCTAGACTCCCGTCGTGGCTCTTCTTTATGGTAAAAACCCATTTGCAGCCAATTATTTTTTTATTCTGTGGAGGGTCCACGAGCTCCCAAGTTTTATTTTGTACAAGTGACTGGAACTCTAACTCCATAGCTCTCTGCCAATGCATAGCATCCTCATGTTGTAATGCCTATTTAATAGTAATAGGGTCATTTGACATACAAGTGATAGCATTAAGTACGTTTCCCTCTCGCTCACAAGCAAATACTTTTCTCGGTCTACCTACGCGACCAGTTCTCGAAATTTTTGGTCTCCCTCTTTTTATTCGTCCGTTCGCATTTACAATAACACAGTCCTCGTCTGACTCGGTTATATCTGAAGAGCCATTTACATCCAATACAGCAATAACATCAACGTTAACAGCAGGCACACAACCAACATCATAAGCAGCATTCGTAGCAGTAGCATTTACAGCCAGTGTTGCCACTTTGGAAATTATTACCAAAATTGGTAGAACAAATTTGGGTTAGTAAAAAGGTACATTTTTTCTGATTTTGGTATATTTTTGTTAAAGTACTTTGTTGCAAAAACAAATAAAAGTTTAGTTCCCGTTTTATTTGTCTTAAAGCATAAACAGACGGCAGCGTTGATCCGGATCAACTCGGGAATTAACTGCAGTTGATCCGGATTAAGTCCGAGTTTCTTTTCTGCCAAGTGAAGCCAAGTCCCTCTCCACCTGCTTTGTCCATCGCAGTGGGGGCCTCTCTTTTCCTCTGCTACCACCAACCCCGAGTTGAATACTTTCAGAGCTGAAGCGTCGGTGTCCATTCGAACGACATGGCCAAGCCAGCGGAGCCGCTGTATTTTACCATACATACATATCGATAAAAGGTGAACAAATCGTACTCCATTCAAAGCTCATTTTACTGGAATCCAGAGCAGCATTTGATTCCCTAAATATTTAAAATGATTATCTAAGTAGAAAGAAAAATGGACAGGCATGTAGTTACACCATGATTGTTCACAAAAAAAACTATTTTTTTTTAATTTTTATAAATGTTGGATATAGCTTGAATCCCTGATTTGTATGGGCTTGGTTAATAATACAATATTCTTATACGAAAAAAGGAAGAAAAAATTTACTTGAAGAACATTGTAAATATTAGAAAAATACCAAGCGGCTGTTTGAGTCAATGTATTTGTCTATAATAACTCCAGTTGAAGTTTTTTCAAATGATGATGCTTCGTTGTTACTTTAAGTTTCATCACCTTCGCTTTCGGTTGAAAAAAAAAACTGAGAAGATGCCATTCAAATGATCTCAAAAACGATAACATTAGTTAAATACAAAGTTCATTAATAAATAATTTTAATTTTTATAGAAATAACTAAAAAAATTGAACAAAACTATAACTGTTGTTAAAATAATTAAAAAAAGTTATTGGTAGATATTTTCCAGATTTAGTAGATTTTTTTCAAGTGGATGGTAAATATTTATTTTCGGAAGTGGCAACCCTATTTACAGCAGTACCATCTTGGACATGATTCACATGATTGAACATCTGCAATGTTGTCAAAATTTAAAAAAGTCACATGTTCGCTCTCATCGGCACTAGCAGCACTGGAATGTCCAGCGCAACGATTAAAAGAGTTCTCGAAAAATACTACATCTTGTGATATTATAATTGATTTACTACGTTCGTTGTATAAACGATAGCGCTTCACATCCTTTGCATAGCCCACGAATTTCAGCATACTTCCTTTGGGTGCAAATGATTGTAGGTTATTATTCGCCCTTTTGGATATTTGCATCATATGATTCTCAATCATCTCATCAATGTCAGTTCTGTTGTGTAAATGTTGTTCTTCAGGGAAGCCTCAAAAAGTAATTTATTTCGCTTATTCATAATTAAAGCCTTTTTGTTTTCAAAAATTACTTTTTGACCACTCTCAACTATTTTGGCCACGGACAAAAAGTGGGAGTGTAGTTGCGGTATATAAAATAAATCTATTGGGTTATTGTCAGTATACTCTGATTTTAAAGCTACATTACCAATAGCATTAACTTTTATGGTTGTACCCGTTGCCAACATAACTTCTTCGTCACATTCTCTCATTTTCCCGAAGGAAAACTTGTCACAGCACATGTGACTCGAAGCTCAACTGGCCAATATGAATTGGTTTCTGCACACATTCCGTGATCCTTAGAATCGCACCGCTCTTTTGAGCTTTGCCTTTTTTAAACGACTTCCAAAAAAGGAGGAGGTTATAAGTTCGTCGGAATATTTTTTTATATTTTTTTTTTATGTATGTTACCGCATAACTTTGGACCACGTCAACCGATTTCGACAATTCTTTTTGCATCGGAAAGGTAATGTCCCATAGGTGGTCCCATACTTGTCTGGTTAAGATCCGATCAGTGGATCATGAGATATATATATATATATATATATATATTTTATATGAGAGTTGAAGTCGGTTTTTTTTTGCTAAAAATTACTTGTTCTTATATCCGCATTGCGAACTTATATGTCCACGTGTTCCACACGTGTAACATTTTATATTTTTGCGCTTTTCATAACCTTTAAAACTCCTGTTTACTCTGTCCTTCGCCGTATTCACAGCCATCACGCGCTCAGACTGTGTGTTACTTGATTGCTTGTCGTGGTGATTCGCTGAGCGCCTATGTTTCTCTTCTAGTAGCTTTCGTTTCAGATGATACAAAAGCGTCAATGGCAACGACGAAGTTGTGCATTTCTTCTGGCAGGAAACATAGCAGCAAAAGCGAGATCAAATCATCTGGTATTGTCACATCCACTTCCCGGAGACTTTCAAACTAGGGTACAAAATTGATGAATCTGTGACGCGAACTTATCGCTCGGTCGAAACTGGAAACGCACCAATTTTTAAAAAGGCAAACCTTTCTCGTAGGACCGCTGGCATTGTATACTGCTTTGAGCACCTTCCATGCTGACTTTGACGTTTTGCAACCTTTTATATGCAGCAGTTCCGATGCTTTAATGTTTAAGCTAAGTGTAAATAGCGCCTTCTCAGCTGGTGAGCCTTCCAGACATGTGGACTCCACCACGTGCCAACAATCTGCGGTAATCAGGAGACTCCTCATGTGAACACACTGCGATAAATAATTTTCTCCGTCTAATTTTTCAATGGCGATATTCATTTTCATACACGAGTTTACAAAATACAAACTATTTACGAAATTACAAATTTAGCGATGGGACTGGGTCCATAGCCCTTATTATCCGATTCGAAAGAAAACACGGAGTTAATATAACGGAAGTTGCAGATTTATTAACATAATCTCATAAGTAAAGCTTAAAGTCCAAAGTATACAAAGTGGAATAAACGAAGAATTTCAATAGGAAAAAATGTAGGAAATATGAATTAGGGTTGCATTAAGTAGGTAATGTCCAACAGTAATAATAGGCAAAATTAATTGACACGCAAGCTTTTGTTTGATAAGAGTTGGTGTGAATGGTGCAGACTGCCTTAAATTTCTTAGAGTACAATATACTTTGGCCACGACGAAGTTAATGTTATCGACACAGGTGAGGTAAGAATTAATAACAAAACCCAGATAGGTTATTTTTTCGACTAATACAAGAGAAGTCGTACCAAGACAAACTGGTGGAATGTAGCTAAACTGACTTTCTTCTTGCAGACAGGTAGAACATACTACTTCACCGGGTTAACCTTCATGTCAAATTGCTATATCTTCGAAACTATACATCGGATTAACTTGAAATTTCATGATATCCTCAACAAAAGTATTATACACAATAATCCCAATCCTGACTTGGATTGGACCACCTGGACCAGAGATATGGCCATTTTTCGACTTTTACCCCTTACATCAACAGCTGCATACCCGGGTATGTGTGCAAATATGTTGCTACATTTGAAAAGTAAACTTTATTCCGAATCAAATTCTTAATAAAGTACAAAAATTTAATGATAATATAATATTATAATACCTGTAAAATAAAAAATATGAATAAATACGAAATTTTAAACTTTTTAGTTGCATCTAATGCATTGCGGTAAATTATTAGAATGTTTTGCACAAACGAGTTTTTTTGCCCAATATGCAGGTTTTTTTGTTAGGCGTCGTCTGGAGCATATCGTTGGTCCTGTGCAATAACGACACAATTCAAAATTCCAAAAATAAAAACTGTTACTACTTTTAAGTGGCTCATGTCTCTAATCCTTGTCGAATCCATGTCTAATCTTTTGTACTTACTTTATCAATCCTTACTGCTTCGACCTATCTCGGCAGCCAGATTGAAAACGCC
This sequence comes from Rhagoletis pomonella, assembly GCF_013731165.1. NCBI lineage: Eukaryota > Metazoa > Arthropoda > Insecta > Diptera > Tephritidae > Rhagoletis > Rhagoletis pomonella. The sequence continues at coordinate 730,818 of NW_023458578.1, forward strand.
ATATCTCAGAAAATTTTTAAACAACGCCCTTTTTCAGAATTTTATTGAAAAACACAGCTGCCGATTGAAAAACGCCCTATCTAAGCACAGTTTCAATGTATTTTAGTTTGAGTTTAGGGCAATCTTCAATCAAATTCTCAGATAGGATGTTTTTTAATAAAATTCTGAAAAAGGCGTTCTTCAATCAAATTACGAAGTAGGGCTTTCTTGAAAAGTTTTCTGAGATAGAGCGTTTTCGAACTGGCTGCCGAGATAGGTCGATCTTCCACTAAGCCATCGATTAGTAGCTCATTCTTCTATTTCAGGTTTCGCCAGGTGCTCACTAAGTTGAGGAAGGAACATCATACGTTGGTTTGTAGAAGCCTTCTTGTGTGGGTTGTCTCCACGTAAATTATGTACATACGTAGCAAAGACAGCTACATCCCGGATATTATAAAATAATGGTAAGGGGCATCTATTCGTTCGCCGCTTGAGTGAATATTCTGTTAAGCGTTTAACCATGTTATTAACGTACCCTTTGGTTTTGTTGTGATTTAATATCAAAAGTGACCTTTTCTCAAGACCTCTTACTTCGGTTTTGTAATGCATCTTTTGTAATAATCTTTGATCACAACTGATTTATTTTTCTTCGGCACGAGTTCGTCCATTGTTTGCAGACCTGAGAATGTTGTGGGTTCGAAGCTGGCAGTTTGTGATGGTACAGCAGACCAAGTTGTTCCATCTCTGTTAGAATAGTTTCCACGGTTTTACCTGGTCTGTGGTCCTTTTCTCATCTTCACTTTCGTATTCCGGGTCGTATTCTTGTGACTGGATTTCTTGTACATCCGAGTCATCTGGAGTTACATCATATTCGTTACCCTCCACAATCTCTTCAGATACCAAAGGCTCTCCGTCACAATTTTCCTCGCCTAACTCTTCTAACATATAGCGAATGTATTCTTGCTGATCCTCAGGATCTAGTAACTAAGCTGTCGTAGAGTGTGTCATTCACCATCTTCCATTTTTACTTTTGTAAATTTTGTTTCGTTGGGAAAAACTTGGCTATAAAAACCCATATATCTTCAGTCTCTAAGTTCGCACTACATAAATTCAAGTAAACATCAGAGTATAAGTACTCTTTTGCCTACGAGTTCTTCAGGTTTGTGCAAGCGTTCAACTACATGATGTAACAAGAAATATCACAAATTATTTATGTCCATTTGAAAAACACTTTTCCCACATAATTATACAAGTTTTTTTACCTAAACAATCCTTTTCGCATTTACATTCAAAACCCACGATCATAAAGCATGGTCTGAGAAACTCATTATTCATACAGTAACATAACATATTTCTCAAATCTTGTTTTACATACTTAAAATAAACATAGTTTTTGAGAAAATAACAATAAAGTCTTAGCCAGATTAAAAAAATGTGTCAAATATTCACATTTTCCTCATAACACAATGCCATTTTCCATATAAAATGTATGTGCATACCCGGATATGCTGCTGTTGACGTACGTAAAAGTTTTCTGCTGTTGACTTAAAGGTTAAAGACAGAGGCCGTTTTGAGTGGCCCATCGCGAAACAGAAGTCAAGTCTTGATTTAGGTTTGCAGTAATTCTATCTGGTCCCTGGAATGGACCAGATAAGTATATCTGGAGATCATCTGCATTTGCATGAGCATTTATTTACATATCGGAAAGTCAAGTAAATATGCTTAACGAAAGCGCTAAATAGCAACGGACCCAAAATGGATTCTTGGGGAACGCCACAGATCACAGACTTTGCCAGTGAGGATACTGAGCCAATCTTCACACGCTGAGTTCTGCCTGATAAATAACTTTTCATGAGAGATAGTGCATTTTTGCCAAAACCGAAGTAGTGTCGTAAGTCGTCTACAATTTTAACCAGTGATGGGCACACCTAAATACTTTTGTACTTAAAGTACCACTTTGGGTACTAAAT
>NW_023458578.1:732866-740431 GCF_013731165.1 Rhagoletis pomonella
TTCCACAGAAACTAACGGTAGAAAAAGATTTTTTTGATATTCATTCTATTTTTCAGCTGACCAGGATGCAGCATTCTACTTTGCATTCCCCGAAATGAAGCAAAGAAGCGAAATAAACAAAAAATATTGTAGGACATTCTACTTTGCATTCCCTGAAATGAAGCAAAGAAGCGAAATAAAAAAAAATATTGTAGCACATTCTACTTTGCATTCCCCAAAATGAAACAAAGAAGCGAAATAAATAAAATATTGTAGGACATTCTACTTTGCATTACCGACAATGCCTAAAAGAAGCGAAAAAATTCGAAGGCATTACAACGCTATGCCTTCTAGAACACGTTACCACTAAAAGCGATTACCGATTTTTTGCTGGGCAGGGACAAGGTGATGCTTTACCATAACGCAGCGGAACGTAAGTATGGTAGAGAGACACCAATTTATTGTTTAAAAATCGAGTTTTTCATTTACAGAGCCAAGATACCAACATTCAGTCCAAACAACATTTTCTAGTTCAAAACGCAATGCATTTAGCAAAAAATTAAATCGTGGTCAGAAACAAATAAAAATTGGTAAAATTTTGAAACAGAGGAACGATCGGAGACCACAAAATAATCAAGAAGACTAGGATTACAATTATTACAGAACCCTGTGGGTGCTGAGCAATTAAGGATAGAGGGACCAAGACTTGAGACATCATCTTAGAATGAGGAATATATTTTATCACGGACAAGAATATTGATATTAAAATCACCACAGAGTATAACTTTATCGTACTCAATAAGCATCGTAGGCAGTTTCTCAAATAAAGGACTTGTACAAGAAGATCTATTAGGATTATACAAACAAGAGACAAGATCTTGTTTTAGGTGATCGGACAACTCAATAAATAAAAGTTATTGTTATTGACTGAGTTGTTAAAATGCGGTTATTGATCGTATAAAAAATAAAACACGGAGAAAAACTGATTTTCCATTTTTAAAAACTGGGTATATAAAAAGGAGAAAAACGGGAAAACTTTAAATGAAAAACGGTAAAAATATATAGAATTGCATGGACAAAAAGGGAGTAGGCTCGGCCAAAACCTGGCAACACTGGTTGTAGGGTTGGCAACATTTTCTAAGATATTTATAGTACTTTTTCAAAATAATCGCAAAAAATATAGTACATTTCAAATAAATATATTATTTTATTTAAAAGAAAAAGTAAAACCGCTTTTTACGTAATGGGAAAAGTTCTTCCTGTGAAGTCTGAAGTTGCTGGAATAGAGAGTAGAAAATAAATAATTTTAAGTAAATTTATTAGTTCTTTCTTAGTGTTTTTTAAAGAATGTTGCCTTTTTTTGATTATAAACTCACTATGACCTTTCACTTTAAAGAATATTGCATTTAATATTTTTTTTTCAGTATAAAAATCATCCATTTTAATACAAATTTTTCTTGCAAATTACTGAAATATATTTATATTTGTAGCTCAAGAAATATAGTATTTTCGCGTACCTTATTTTATTCCAACAGTATATAGTACGCCGATTGGAAAAATAGTACTATACTATATATTATAGTACGGTTGGCCACCCTAACTGGTTGTGACAAGCAGTGTTGCCGCGCCGTCTCAAGAAAATGTATCCCTGACCAAGCCAAAAATGTATTTAAATGTATCCAATTTTCTTTTTTTACATATACATCTCATAATTTGTAAGAAAACCAAACATTTTCATGAAAAAGACATAATTTAACCCATCTTAAGGACTTGGAATACATGTGCATAAAATGAAACATTTGTAATTTCATTTTATAAAGTACATTTTTTGTGCATAAGTATTTTGCAAAGTAAATATAATACTTTCTATTGTACACTCTAAAAAGAGCATGTAAAACTACTACTGAAAAGTATCTATTTTTCAACAAGAATCTGTATAAATATACGTATAAGATGTTCAGTATTTGATTTTGAACTTGAGATCTTTAAAAGATACACATAAATACACATATATAGAATGTTTAAAATTGCAAAAATTTTCAAACTAAAAATACATTTGAGTAGTCTACTTGCAAAGTGCGCTATGTAAAATGTTTTCGATTCTTAGTTTTTGGCGGATTACGTACCAGTATTTAAAGTAGTTTGATGTCCACTAACAACAGAGTGCAAAATCTTTTTATATTCTGAAAAAATAGCATCAAATGTTAAGTCTTCTTCCAAAAGTCGCTATCATACTTATTTATGAACTTTCAAAAGTATCAATCTTCTGATGAACTTAGAAAGCCGCTTTAGGTCGTATAGACTGTTAATGTTATCTTATGACATGTTATGTTATGTTACAATTTTATAAGGCTCCTATTTATCCAAATTTTCAGGTAATAATAAAAAAAGATTCAATTTAAATGTTACTTGTTTTCGTAGTCGCTTTTTCAAATTTATGGCTTTCTATTATAAAATCACATAACGCTGTTTGCAAGTGGACCACTCATTTCCTACTAATAACAAACATCACTTTATTTTAAACATGTTATGTGTAATTTTGCTCTTGCGACAAATTTGGTAAATAAGAGTAAACAGGCAATGATTAATTTTATTACACGGCGTGCGAATTTGCCCACATTAAAAGAGGAAACTGGTTACCTCTCTTAATATGCGCAAATAAATAAAAATTTTTTAGAGTGTATTTAAAGTCTTTTCAGTAAAATTCATAAAAGTCTCCTTAAATAAATCAAAGTTAGTTTTTTAAACTACATTGAAATCTTCTTTCTTTTTAAATTAACAAATGAAAATATGTGATATGAAAGAGATTACTACAGAAAGAGTACAATTTACTTTATATACATATGTATGTCGTCGTTTGAAGTACAAAACCGCGTATCGTCATTCTGCAAAACCGCGTAACTGACATTTGCTGCCAAAAATTGGATTTGCTCACACAAGCTCTTGGCTCAATCCTTACCCATTCATCCTGAAATATACTAGCCAGAAATGCGATTGCTTTATAAAAAAGAGAACCATTTTAAAATATAAGTGTTTTTACTCTAGAAAATAATTTATGCAACGTCACATACGCGGTTTTGCTTTTTGTTGATACGCGGTTTTGTACTTTAAACGACGATATGTATATAAAGATCTTGCTTAAAGCATCCTTTAAGCTAATTAAAGCAATTGCGCTTATACCTATTTTGGTGAGATCTCTTCATATGTTCATTGCTTCGTTCACAAAAAATAAAATGCTTTAATTTCACGCTAGTAGCGATTCTTTATACGTTCAGAAAACGTAATGCTTTCTACCATCTTTAATGAAAATCGATTTTTGAACGAAAAAAACTTTATAGGAAATATAAAATTTTGGCCTATTTAAAAAAGTACCCACATTTATACTGACCGGAAAAAATAAGTATCCCGCAAAAATTCGTCTAAAAATGTATCCAATTGGATCTTTTTAGATCCAAACGGCATCCCTGGTTACAAGCGACTAGTTGAAACCTTGATGCATTGCGTATCAAGAAATCGGCGAAGCCTATGACGAGGATGAAAATAATGTAGTCAGTCTGCCAACACTCGCATGAGCGCACCATTTTGACATTTTCCCTTTTGCTATGTACTACTAAGAATAAGTTTTTGAACGATAACTGAAATGCAAAGACTTGCGGGCAGAGACACTGAGCTCATATAGAAACATATGTATTATAACGTTGAAATTACCTACAAATTACTTTAAAGTAAACTCGCGACACCAGGTACTCAAATAGCTTCGCTTTTGTTACTACAGCTCGTTGCGAAAAAGATTATAGTAGCTCACAAAATTCAGATTGGGTGAATAGTGGCGTGGGCTTCGCTTTTTTTAGAATTTTGATTGGTAATAGCAAAAATATGGTTCATTTTGCTCTAAAAGGAATCTGTGTAAAAGATGAAAATTTTTGGTCAATATCTTACGCTCGCCCATGTCCATCAAAGTTCAATGTGCTCAAAAACTAAAAATTAATAAATACATTAATACATAATTTTTTTTTACTTAAATTGCCAGTAGGTTCGAAAGTATTAGTCCTACATAATTTGGTATATGGAACTTTTTTGTAGATAATCGAAATAAGGTAAGAAAAAATAGTTTATCCACATGAACTTTGATGGACTTGGGCGAGGCTAAGATATTGACCAAATATTGTAATCTTTAATACATATTATTTTTAGAGCATCATGAACCATATTTTTGCTATTACCAATCAAAATTCTTCAAAAGCGGATTTTCGGCCCACGCTAGTGAACCGTATGCCACATTCGTGAAAAGAGTATTCAGACCAGGTGTTACAGTTGCCTGGATTTCGGTCATCAAGCGAGAGCCTGCACAAGTGAAGACCGCAGTGGCTACTGTTTTATATGCGGAGAAAAAGGCCATAAATCCAAGCAATGCAGCAGTGAACTCTCATGCGTGCTGTGTAAATCAAGCGAGCAGATAAATAAAAGCCCTGTTTCTGGAGGCAAGCAATGTCCATTTGTTTAGCGTGCGCTAAAGACAAGAGCATAGATATGAAGTTGTTGCAGCTAAACTTAAATCACTGCGAAGCTGCCCATCAGCTGGTCTGTCAAACAATTTTGGAGGAAAGCATTGATGTTGCAATTCTAAGTGAACACGAAACCTAATCAAGGTACTTGGATCCCTGACCAAAAAGAGAAGGCCGCGATATGGGTCTGTGGTAAAAAGGCGTTAGTGGCTGTTCGCGCCTAACTGGTAACCCTATTGTAAGAACCTGCTAGTTAGGCAGTACTTATCATAGCTTGTAAGCTTTTGCTAGTTTGGTAGCGCTGAATTGTAAGCTGTCAAACCAAGCTTGCGTTTTACCAGTTGAGCTGGCATGTGGCGACGAGAACGCTCCTATAAGTGTGTTTGCATTGTTCAACTTTGCGTTCCACATTTGCGTTCAACTCAGCGCAGGGTTGCACGAAAAAAAAGTTGAATTGCTAAAAATATCAAAATATGAAAAAATATCAAAATATTCGCCATAAAAAGGTGTTTGCATTGTTCAACTTTGCATTCAACTTTTGGTTGAATGGCCTGTTGAAAGGCCAATCGCTTTCAACAAAGTTGGTCGCCAGCTAACATTTAGCCATTCAACTTTTTTTTCGTGCAACCCTGCGTTGAGTTGAACGCAATTGTTGAACGCAAAGTTGAATAATGCAAACACTGCTTATGGAAGAAAAATCGTGCATACAATGCATTTGTCCTCGTTTTGTGGTGATCCTACGGAATGGTTGTCTTTCCACGACTCATTTTGTTCGCTGGTTAACGCGAACGCAATCCTGTCGGACGGGCAAAAACTGCAGTATGTGCGTATCTGTTTGAAAGGTGAAGCACTTAATTTGGTGAGTAGTTTGTCAGTGTGTGGCAGTAATTATCGCGAGGCATGGGACTTGTTGATCTCAAGGTACAAGGTCATACGAGTCATGGTGGGCAGTCACACACGGGCTCTATCATCTATATAAAAAGCTAGTAAAGACTCCGCTAAGGCAATCAATCTCGTGCTTAATGCTACATTGCAGCTTGTCGGTGCGCTACGCGCGCTTCGTCGACTAACGGAGTTCTGGGATGACTGGCTCATCCACCTAACTGTATCCAAATTGTCATATGAAACCCGTAAACAATGGGAATTGTCGCTTGTGGCTGACGACTTACGGTCGTATAACGCTCGTCGTGAATTTCTAGAAACTCGTACACGCCCTTTAGAGATGCTATCGCTTGCGTCTGCCAACACAAACGTTTCATTCATAACTGACGCCTGCGCTCAACGACTTCGACTTCCCAGACAATCTTCATCCGCTTACGTCACAACTATAGGGGCTACCCAAGGTGGCCGTACAAAGAGAGAAGTAACCCTACGCAAATCACCGCGATCATTAGGCGCACACTTCCAAGTGAGTACATTCGTGTTACCCAAAATTACTAATTATCTTCCATCCACCGCTGTACCGACACCACCGTGGCCGTACGTTCTCGATGTATCGCTGGCTGACCAGAGTTTCGCTAAACCTGGACCAGTTGATATCCTTATAGGCATGGACGAAATGGACAAAATCCTAATAAATGGGTTAAGAAAGGGACAACATGTCACTCCAATGGCGCAAAACACTGTGTTCGGTTGGGCAGCCTACATCCATAACCACCTTAAACTGTGACACGCAACTAACCAAGCTGGTCAAGAAGTTCTGGGAAAGCATCACACTCCCGAAGAACTCAACTGTGAACAACGTTTCGATGACACTACCGAGCGAGCTAACGATGGTCGATATATCGTGAGCTTACCACTGAAGAAATCCGTACCGATAGGTGAATCTAAAAGTATTGCGGTCTGAGTATTACTCCGAATGGAGAAGAGGTTTGCTGCTGACAAACAACTCTATCGAGAATATTGTAAGTTCATGGAAGAACTTGTTGACTTAGGCCATATGGAGCTAGCTAGTGTCGTTACAGACGACACGTACTACATGCCGCACCATGCCGTGGTAATACACTCAAGTGCCACGACCAAGCTCAGAGTAGTGTTCAACGTGTACATAAAGACATCATCCGGAAACTCGCTCAACGATGCTCTGATGGTAGGGCCGCAGCTACAACAAGACCTATTTTCAATACTAGTTCGTTTCCGCACGCATCGCTATGGGCAGATCGCGGACATCGAGTAGATGTATCGCCAAGTTTACGTAGGGATGTTCCGTTACAAGTAAATACGAGTATGTACTCGATACTTTTGTTTCAATACCAACTACTTTTTTTACTCGAATCGTTGTTTCGATACCTACTTGGTATCGAAAGAAAAGTACTTGTATCGAATCGATTTGAACAGGTGCCATATCTTGTCGACAATATTTGTTCTATGGAAAATAATTGCTTCGTTTTTATGAAAAATCAGTTCTTTAAGCAATGACACCGCCAAAATCTAACTGCCCGTCTCCACAGGATAAAGTTTATATCTTGATACATATGTTAGAATATAAATAGCCAATGGAGACCACTCATTGCTCTTCAAGAGCAATATATATCAGAGCTTATATCTTGCCATCTATTGCCGTTTGACAGCTACATTTTCATTTGCACGAAAACTTCGTGTAGGCAACATTATTGATATTTTAATATAAAAGCAAAAATTTAGCTGTTTTCTATCAAAATATTTGTTATTATGTACTTGGGTGTAAAATAGTATATTTTTTTAAATTTTATAAGTGATTAAATCCGGCAAAAATGCGTTTTAGAAGCTATCTTACAAATGCTTATATCAAGATATAAAAAGCCCATACAATTATTGCCACTGATATAACTTATATCTAGTGACCAAAATTACAGCTGGACAGCAATAAATTTTATCCTGTGGAGACGGCCAGTAAAGTGTGGATATAATTTTACAAAGCTAGTGATACCACAATAAAGTGCAAGCAATGCATTGTAGCCGCAAAGTTTTGTGAGAACCTTTCAAAGGTTGAATTTTTTGTCTAAGTAATCGTATTACTTCTAGTGCTACTAATGAAGAAATATACATACATATCTGTTATAAAGTGAACAACTTATTATATATAACTGGTCACCTTATTCA
>NW_023458578.1:740531-746983 GCF_013731165.1 Rhagoletis pomonella
CTGATTGTTCAGATATGGGATTTTACTGTAAAACTCCTTTATTTGAACAGCTAAAACCGATAAATTTCGTAAGATATTTTATAAATAATAATACAAAGTCTACTGAGAAAATCGTCAAAATATATGCTGTATAAGCTTTATCTCCTATAGCACTGATTGTTAAGATACCAGTTTTTGCCATATATCTCCTTTATGTACGAAACTAAACCCAATAAATTGTGTTACCGGTTTACATACCGATCACATAGCGGTGAAAATCACTTAGATTGGTGTCATATAAAGTATATCTTCCATACCTCTGATTGTTTAGATGCGATTTTTTATATAAGTATGTAACTCCTCTATCGATGTATGCAGATGTGTTCAAAAGCAGTAATCTGTCAAAGCAAAATTTGCAGATGTTCATGAAAGGTATGAAGCCTTCGGCATAGCCGAAGACAGCGCTGCTCTTACTTGTTTTCCTTTAATTTATAGACGTCAAGGAAACAAGCATCATAAAGCTGCGAATCTGTCAAGTACTTACCTCTACATAAAAATATTGTAATGTTTAAGAAGGTAAAACCAGTATTTTTTATATTCTTTCATATTTTATAATTTATTATATTTAGTTTTGTTGAGTCTCATAGTTTAACACTTTGCATCAATACACTTTATTGAATGAAGCCTAAGCAATAAAAATATGTAGTTAGAACCTATTCGTATGCATAAATAAAAGACTTTAAGTTTTATTATAGGTGAAATAACCTTTTTTATTAATTTTAAACTGCATAGTAGTTAGAAAATTTTGGTAAAACTTATTATTTACGACAGTTATACTTGCAATATCTGAACTTGTTTCGTAGAATGTATGATTGTTTTTATTATTGGCACTATAAAAAACATGACTCAAATTATATCACAACACTTTCATTAAATTTTAATCATTAATGTTAAGCGTTTTTGCAAAACATGTTGTTAAACAAAAACGCTTAAAATTAACAATAAAAACAAAATAAAAGTGTTGTGTTATAATTCGTAATATCTTTTTTACAGTGTGGAGAATGAAAGCAATCGCACATTCTACGAAACAAGCGCAGATTTTACGAAAGTAATTTCGTTAAATATACGAATTATTTCTGTGCATTTTACAAAAATTTCGTAAAAAGCTAAGAAATAGCACGAAATTCTTTAGTAAATAGTACTAAATTCGTTAGTAAATAGTACGAGTACATTAGTAAAATGTATTAAGGATCTGATGTCTCATATTTTCGTAGTATGTACGAGAACGGCTTTGTACAATCAACGAAAACTTTCATGGCTCAAATTGACGAAATATTTCATAAGATGTACGCAAGTTTTCGTTGTATTTACGCAGATTTTATTTTCAGTGTAGGAATTAGGTGTCTTTTAGGTGTTAATTAGGGCCTCCAAAATTAATTTAGGTGTTCCATTGGTTTCCGAGAAATTCGCAAAAATGTGTGGGTCAGCTAGGTTTACGTAAACCTTTAAATATTGGTTTTAAATTTTCCTAATATATGCTGGAATTAGGTGTGTTTTAGGTGCTAAGCGCTGCTAACCTAGCTGAACAATCTCTAAATGTTCGAAATACATATATGCAGAAATTAGGCGTATTTTAGGTGTTCTTCAACGCCACTAAAACTAGTTTAATAGCTCCATTGGTTTCCTAGAAATTGGCAAAAATGTGTGGGTCAGCTAGGTTTACTAAATTAGTTTTATTGGCGTTGAAGAACACCTAAAAGACACCTAATTTCAGCATATATTTGGAAAATTTAAAACCTAAATTTCAAAAAAAATAATTTAAAGTTTACGCAAACCTAGCTGACCCACACATTTTTGCGAATCTCTAGGAAAGCAATGGAGCTACTCAATTAAATTTAGTGGCGTTTAAGAACACCTAAAAGACACCTAATTCCTGTATATAGGTATTTCGAAAATTTAAAACAAAGATTTAAAGCTGCTAACCTAGCTGAACAACACATTTTTCGAATTTCTCGGAAACCAATGGACCTACTAAATTAGTTTTAGTGGCGTTGAAGAACACCTAAAAAACACCTAATTCCAGCATATATTTGGAAAATTTAGAACCAAACTTTTTTTTTGCCAATTTCTAGGAAACCAATGGAACAACTAAATTAATTTTGGAGGCCCTACCCTAATTAACCTCTAAAAGACACCTAATTCCTAGCTCATTTTCATTGATTTTTGGCGACTTGGGTCCGCTAGGTTTACGGACGTCTCAAAACTGCTAGTTTAAATAATGTCTGCTGAGCAAGCCGTTGAATCCGTTTAATTCAACGATTTCGATCGTGGCACGTTGTAAAAGTTATTTACTGATAGTATTACACTGTGCGACTATTTTATGACAATTCAAACCATCCCGGACTTTGCTAATATTATCTGAAGGTATATATATCCAGTAGTTAAACACTCGATAGATTTGCAAAAGTTAGCTCGTATTTTTATTTTAGGGCCTACTATATTTTTCATATCACGGCCTAAGTGGTTTTCAAAAAAGTGGAAAATGTGGTTAAAGTAAAAGTCTGAGCGAAATTAAAGGTTGAGGCATATAGAGTAAAATTTCATTGGAAATGTTTTCGAAGAACATTTTAACCTATTAGCTCCCGCTCAGGGAGGGGTCATTTTGACCCTTAATTCAAGGAACCCCGCAAAAAGCGAATTTGTAAGCTCGTTACCGTTACTGATATATTATAGAAGTAATATTAGGCTAAAGACCAGGTTATTAGTTGCATTTATATTTTTTATATATGTACATAATTGAGCCCAAAGTTGCGAAAAACACGATTTTTTACTGATTTTTACTAATGTATTTTCGTCGAGAATAATACGAAATGTTTTTCCTTGAAAATGCTGTTTCACTCATCCGAATATCTTTTTTTATACCCGAGCGCACTTGTGCACAATGGTATCATAACTTTGTTCACATAACGGTTGTTTGTAACAGGCAAAACGAATCGAGATAGATATAGACAAATGTATACATAAATGATCAGGACGAAAAGAGAAATCGATTAAGCGGTGACTCTCTGTCCGTCCGTCCGTGCGCCTGTGCACACGATAACTCGAGTAAAAATTAAGATTTCTTAACGAAACTTGGTACATTTACTTCTTTCGGGCGTAGGACGGATGGTATTGAAAATGGGCAAAATCGGACAATAACCACGCCTACCTCCCATATAACGGTAATTTTCAGAAATACGAAAACTGCGATATTTTAGTAACTACTGAGGATTATTCACTCAAAATTGATAATTACAATAATTTTTAGACGAAAAATAAGAATATTATAAATTTTTTTAAAATGGGCGCAGCCACGCCCACTTAGGGTTACATGTGTATATCTTGGCAACCGCTGCACCGATTTCTTCCAAACTTGGCACAGATGACAGAAATGACCGATTGGCACAGATGTTGGCCTTATTACAGCATACCAAATGGCCGACAATTTTTAAAATCGGACAATAACCACGCCCACATTCCATATAAGGGTAATTTAGAGAAATGCGAAATCTTCGATAAAACAGTAAATATTAAAGCTAATTTATAGAAAATTGACGCTTGCAACAATTCTTTACCAAGAAATACGCTTATGATAAAATTTTGGAAAATGGGCGTGGCACCGCCCACTTATGATCACATATATGTATCTCGGTAACCGTTCTACCAATTTGTACCAAGCTCGGTATGGTTATTGTGCTTGCCACATAAAAGCAAAACGTTGAAAATTATTGAAATCGGACTAAAATTACGGATCTTTTCATATAACGGTAAATTTCGGAAGTGCTTGAAACTTCAATATTTCAAAATTTAACTAAGCTAATTTACTCAGAATTGATACCATGTAGCGGTAGCTTTCGGAAAGGTGAAAAACATATATTTAATATTTGCGCCGGGTATTTAATGTTCGGCTCCGCCCGAACTTAGACTTTCTTACTTGTTTAAACCTGGGATACTGTCCTTTAAGGTATATAAGTTTTGCGATATTTTTTCTTTTTACTAATTATTGAAAGAGGATGGAAAGGAGGATGGTTACTTGCGCAGAAGTGGAAAACTTTTGACTGCCATTCACCTGGGAGTGGCCAGAAGCGATTCTTGTGCGTACGGTTCAAATCGCAGCTCACAACGTCCGGATATTTATATCCACGTATCCTCTGGGTAGCAACCAAACACCCGTTTGGCAGCGAGCTAAAGTGAGAAGGCGTAAAACTTCGCGTGCGCTGGGTTTGGGTCCCGCCACGTTAAAACCCCGCCCAATGAAAAGAAAAAAACAGCCTCGGATGAGACCCCCTTTTTCTGATGACGACCACGGCAAACGTATAAAGGACTATGATTTAAGGGTATGCACCTGGAATATCCGGACCCTTAATGGGGAAGGTGCCTCTGCCCGGCTGGTTGATGTCCTCGGGAAGACAAAGGCTGACATCACCGCCATCCAAGAAATGCGATGGACGGGGCAAGGAAAAGTAAGCGTGAAGCCTTGCGACGTCTACTACAGTTGCCACGTAAAGGAGCTCAAATTCGGTGTTGGATTCGTGGTAGGAGAGAGACTCCGCCGCCGAGTACTGGCGTTCACCCCGGTGGACGAACGTCTAGTCACAATCCGCATCAAAGCTAGATTCTTCAACATCTCGCTCATCTGCGCCCATGCCCCGACGGAAGAGAAGGATGAGGCGTCCAAGGATCTCTTCTATGAGCGCTTGGAACGTAGAAATGAGCGCTGCCCCCGACACGATGTCAAAATCGTGCTTGGCGATTTTAATGCTAAGGTGGGCAAGGAAGGGATCTTTGGCGCCACTGTCGGAAAATTCAGCCTCCACGACGAAACGTCCGATAACTGACTGAGGCTGATCGACTTCGCCGGGGCTCGAAATATGGTAATATTTAGTACTAGGTTCCAGCATAAGAACATCCACCAAGCTACATGGCTGTCTCCAGATCGAAAAACGAGAAACCAAATCGATCATGTTGCGATAGACGGAAGGCATGCTTCAAGCGTTTTGGACGTACGTACACTCCGAGGGCCAAACATCGACTCGGACCACTATCTTGTTGTAAACAAGATACGCACCCGCCTCTGTGCAGCAAAAAATGTGCGCCCAACAATGCAAGGAAAGCTTAACGTCGAAAAGCTGCAATCACAACAGACGGCCAATTTATTCGCCGCTCGACTCACACACCTGCTCTCTGAGAGCACTCTTCAACAATCCGAAATACGCGAGCAGTGGAACCACATTTCCCGATCATTAAGTACCGCCGCCGAAGAAGTAGTTGGATTTCAGCGAGCCCGAAAGAACAACTGGTACGATGAGGAATGTCAAGAAGCCGCAGAGAAAAAAGATGCCGCCTACAGGGCCACGCTGCGATCGGGCGCAACGCGAGCCATGTGGGACCGTTATAGGGAACTGAAGAAGGAAGCGAGACGTATTTGCCGCAATAAGAAGAGAGAGGCCGAAATACGTGAGATGCTGGCCGACAGGAAGAATGGCCGAAAATTTTACCAGAGGGTTAGGCGACTTACGGAAGGTTCCAAGACCGGGGCGAACTCCTGTAAGAACAACAATGGCGACCTAGTGACCGATGTCCAGAATATACTTAAATTGTGGAGGGAACACTTTTATAATCTACTGAATGGTAGCAGCGCGGAAAGTAGTGAAGAAGATGAACCCGAGTCCCCAGTCGATGATGATGGAGTAGCTGTCCCACCGCCTGACTATGACGAGGTACGAATAGCGATTACGCGGCTGAAAAACAACAAAGCTGCTGGAGCTGACGACCTGCCAGCCGAGCTATTCAAGTACGGCGGCGAGCAGCTGATGAGGTGCATGCATCAGCTCGTATGCAGAATATGGCCAGATGAATGCATGCCCGACGACTGGAATTTAAGTGTGCTCTGCCCAATCCACAAGAAAGGCGACCCCGCCATACGCGCCAACTACCGCGGAATCAGCCTTCTAAGCATAGGTTACAAGGTCTTATCGAGCGTATTGTGCGAAAGACTGAAGCCCACCGTCAACGAGCTGATTGGACCTTATCAGTGTGGCTTTAGGCCTGGAAAATCCACCTTAGATCAGGTATTCACAATACGCCAAATCTTGGAAAAGACCCGCGAGAATAGGATCGACACGCACCATCTATTTGTCGATTTCAAAGCCGCTTTCGACAGCACGAAGAGAAGTTGCCTTTATGCCGCGATGTCTGAATTTGGTATCCCCGCGAAACTAATACGGCTGTGTAAAATGACGTTGAGCAATACCACCAGCTCCGTTAGAATAGGGAAGGACCTCTCCGAGCCGTTTGATACCAAACGAGGTTTCAGACAAGGGGACTCCCTTTCGTGTGATTCCTTTAATCTGATGTTGGAGAAGATAATAAGAGCCGCAGAACTGTACCGCTCAGGCACAATACTTTATAAGAGCGTACAATTGCTGGCGTAT
>NW_023458578.1:747083-748532 GCF_013731165.1 Rhagoletis pomonella
TTTTTCTACCGTTAGTTTCTGTGGAAATTTGTCTCGCATAAAAATCATGTTTTGCTTTGTTCAATTTGCAGCGAAGTTGAAGTCAGTCAATGAAGTGAAGTACATGAGTGAGGAAGTACAATTTTAAGCTTAATTAAATATGCATGTATGTACATACCGATTTTTAAGTAAAATCTAAATACCCAAATACATATATATGTTTGTATAAAAACTGATTTATAAAAATTTTAATTAATTTTAATCTTTTAAGACATTTTCTGATTTAATATAAATAAGTATGTACTCATCTGGGCATTCTAAATACATTAGTTTCTCTGTAAGGCATTTTTTGTTCGCTTCTCTGGATTCTGTTTATCCATGCGTTCTCCCTTCGTTTGAAGGTAATGCTGCGGGTAAGGGCTTACCGCCAATGACATGCCCATGTTAAAATAAGGCCTTCCTGAAGCGAAAGCGTAAGCGATTCCCATCGCCTAGCTCGTTTACACTTTCGCTTCTGTGGTAATCGTGTTTTTTGCTGGGTGGTTTAACACCAAAGTCAGGGAATCTATCAAAGTGCGATAAAAAGCGTATCGCCTTTGGAGCAAAATCGCTCAAAAGCAAACTGGGACTCTTTTCGCGTAGCAAGAAATAAAGCCACTGCAATTGTAAGAGCTGGAAAACAAAGATTCTATGCAGCCAAGCTAGATTCTAGATCTCTTCCCTCGGGCACCTTATAGCGTAATATAAGAAACCTTCGAATACAAGC
Organism: Rhagoletis pomonella; assembly: GCF_013731165.1. Taxonomy (NCBI): domain Eukaryota; kingdom Metazoa; phylum Arthropoda; class Insecta; order Diptera; family Tephritidae; genus Rhagoletis; species Rhagoletis pomonella. The sequence continues at coordinate 747,829 of NW_023458578.1, forward strand.
TAAGGAAAAACCGAACGTATGTTAAATGTTGATAGTCTAAAAGATGTGTTTGCTTCTAGTGCTATGTAAAATGGTGGCTTGTCTCAATTTGTTCATATCTGGGCGTACCGTTTGAATTTTCCACCGTAACAGTATATGATGTGGCTAGATGCATACTGAAAATTAAATCTAATGCAGTCGGTGAGGATGGTATAACCATTCGATTTGTAAAGTTAGCTTTGCCTTATATTTTAAGTCCTCTGACTCTCATTACACTGGTCTACAAATTTCAACTTTTTTTCTGCGAATAAGACGGGACCTGGTGTTTCTGAACGGATTTTTCGTGCTGAACACGAATCCGGGGTCAAAAATGTCCCATCACGTCACGTTTTCGAGAAAAAAGGGGTTGAAACCCCTAAAAACAGCGTTTTTGGCCATTTTCGAAAAATTATAGAGCTGAACCCTGACGTGGTACAAATTTTGCATATATCAGAAATTAAAGGCTAAACCGTGCCCTTTCGAATGAGCCCTATGCCGAATTGATCGCGTGCACCCTTAAAGCAGGGGGTGTATTTGTGTTTAGGGGTGCAGGAAAAATTGATCACAGAAAGAATTTAATCTTAAACGATCATAGAAAATTAATAATGCCAAGGTTTTAACTATATTAAAAGTCGCTGATTACGAATCTGCAGTTAGATTTTAAAAATTTAAGATGACGGGTCGAA
>NW_023458578.1:748632-755675 GCF_013731165.1 Rhagoletis pomonella
TCTCACTTTAACTGCTATTGAATAAAGATATATATTATATTACAACAATATCGATACCTCAACAGAAAACATATTGAAAATTTCGGACTCTCTGCCGAGATAGGTCGATCTGACACTCAGGTGCCGCTCAAGGTATGTCACAGATAACGTCTGAAAAATAATTCCGCTTTGTTGCATGTAAAAGGATGAAAAATTATCGATATAAGTAGGTATCGATACATTCGGTTGACTCATATAAGTAGTATCGCAATACCGATTTGAGTAAACTCATTTGAGTAGGTATCGATACTTTGATGGTATCGGAACGTCCCGTGGTTTACGTAGCAAAACAAGATGCTGATTATCAACGTATAGTATGGCGTGAAAACTCATCACAACCCATTCGCGATTATCGTCTTCTAAGAGTAACTTGTGGAGTGGCGTCGGCATCGCATCTTGCTGTGAAATCGTTACATCGCGCTGCGCTGGATGCAAGCGATGCATACAAAGGGGTCGCAGATGTCATTACAAGGGACATTGTCTCGGAGCGGTTTTGAATTGCGTAAATGGGCCACGAACTGTCAGCCGTTACGATAACGAAAACCGCACGTTTCCTAGCAAGTTTCGCATCTTTTAGCTGTAGCAATTGAAATCCGCACTCTGGGCCCCGTTTGGCCCACCGATAAAGATTTGCTTTCTATTGCTGTCGATCTAAAAGAATTGCCTGACAATATCACAAAACGCTATCCGACTCAAGCAAGATATTCGATCCGCTTGGATTAGCCGCGCCGCACAGTGGGACGTCCCCATATAAGCTGCGACCAAAAGTAGTAACCGTACTAGAAATTCGCCGAGATTTCGTATATGCGCTGCTTGGCACTTAGGAATGAAGAAATGTGAAAAATGGTAAAATTCAACGCGCTACCACGCCCACAGCTCTTGTGGGCGGAAGTAGTAAATGTTATCCGATGTTGATGAAGTTCAGAGCATATGCTGGTTTTAACGAGAACAGTTTAAATATGAAAGATCGTCAAAATCGGTTTACAATATCATCCAGTAATTCTAGAATAACAGGCAGAAATTTAAAGAAAAACTTTTTCGATGAAGTTCGGAGTGCCCTGCTCATTTAAGCCAAAATTTTCCTACTTGGAAGATAATAAAGAATTTCTTATTACGGTGCCCACCTCCTACACATCTTTTTTGGCTCCAAGTACAAAAGTTTATGAATTTTGGAGAAAATGAGCAGGCACATTTATTTTATTTCTAAAGAAGTTCCTGTTTCTTCGTTTTAAAAATGACAAAAGGAAAACATTTACAATACCTGCATACTAAATTATGTGCACGACATGTATTTACCCTCAAACTTTCAATTTTACCTACATTTTATACAACAAAAGCTGAGCTAAGGCAAGCAGGACTCTTGCCATCGAAAACGGATCTCGTCCAGAGAAGCGTCAATTTTTGGCTGAATGTTGATTGTGATTAATAGATTGGCGATTCATTATTATCTACACTTTCTTTAATTTCCACTTTTTATTGCATATTATTCGTTTTATGTACATATCAGAGTCTTTCCTTTCAGCTCCACAATAAAAATTTAATAAATTTTACAGGAGGTGGGTTTATAAAAAGAAGAATAGAAGCTGAAATCGCAGTTTATCGCAGCTAGAACTATTTGGAATATGACATGCATATTTAATGTTTACTTTTCCTAAGTATAATTTAGCTCGCTTCCTAGGTCCTTTTTAAATATCCCTTTTTAAAGTAAGCACTCGAAAAATTTTACTCTCACAAATTTATGTAGAATTTCAAGGTTAACTTTTTTATACATTTCAAAAGATTTATAAAAATGTAATGCAATGTTCGACCACAGATATATTCAAAAACTGCTCATCAATCAGATTGGCTTTTTATATATCCGCACAAGTTGAGAAATTAATTCAAATGACTTGCGACAAAGTAAAATTTTTTTCTTACAAATTTATTTTTTCGCCTTGCTCCTAATTTAAGCTCGTGTCATGATTGTAAATGTGCATTTTTATCAAAAATTCTTTTCGCTTGGGTTGGCTGGATATTTTGCTATGCATCTGCGTAATTACTTTTTCAGAATTCGCTAATCCGTTTTTACTACTTTTGGCCGTTGTAGTCACATAGTGCGCCGCACTGTGTTCTGTTTTGGGAAAAAATGGACAAAATCAAATATCTCCCGATCCAAACCAGATAGGGACACAAACTAAACGGCATTATAAAGCCCAAATACTGGTAAATACGGGAAAGTTATTCAGATTCTTCAAAAATAGTTTCTCGACCTTGATTTCCAAGGTCAAAGTTCAACTAAAAAAAACAATTATATATAAAAGCAAATATCTAGCGATCGAAAATTAATACAGACTTAAATGAAATAGTAGTTTAAACTCCAAGTATTGCTGAAAAGAGCCAAACTGTTTCGATTCGTCAAAAACAAATACCCTATCGTGAATTCCGAGGTCAATGGTCAGCTAAAAAAAAAAAAATTTTTTTTTATTTAAACATACCTAAATGTTTTTTTAAATCGTGTAACATGAAAAGTATAGTTTTGAGAAAAACGAATTGGAAGTTTTTATAAACCATTACAAACCATACAAATGTGATTTCGTTTTTCGGGAATAAATTAGTGAGCCAAAGAGATATTTAAGAAAACTAAAGATTTTTCTAATAGATTACAGGATTGTCTATCCAATGGTGCAATTATCGAATAATAGTGTATGTGGCATTTACACTGTTTCTTTATTCGAGCGACGATATAAAGGCACATATGTATGTGTAGTGGATCATATCTATATATTTTTATTTGTTTATTTATTTATTTATGTCTAATAACAGAATGTTTTAACAGACATTAAGAGTATAATTAAATATAACAAATCAGTCTTAATATTATTTAATATTACTACTTGAAAGTTGCGTTTATAAGGTTACAAGAAATACAGATATTGGGCAGATATTATTGACCGGACATAAGGTAATTTTCCAAATATAATGCGGTTTTACTAGGATTGGTAAAATCTATGTCTAACAAATTTGAGAAATAGTTGTAGTCCGATAAGGTTCTGTTTATTGGCGCGTTTGCACCATAAGCCGTTCTGCTTAACCCAACCTTGAAGACATCAAAGCGACGCAAATTACGACTCGGAACATAAAAATAAATTCTCTCAAGTAGGGACGCACAATCAATTTTTCCCGAGCAAAGTGTATAGGTATGATCCGGGACTACCTCAGAGACCGTTGGCTTTTGTACGACACAACACAAGGTCAGAGAAAGAGATGTATAACCGGCAGAGCGGCACAGGGGTCTGTACTTGGCTCGGACCTCTGGAACGCCACGTATGACAGTCTGTTGCGCACGGAAATGCCGGAGAGCGCCTTCCTTGTCGCCTTCGCGGACGACGTGGCCGCCGTCATAACAGCAAGAAATGCCCAGGTAGCACAGCTCAAGCTAAACCAGGTCATGCGCAACGTCAGTGGATGGATGAGCGATCGCGGTCTGCAATTGGCTACAGCCAAAACGGAGATCGTGATCCTCACCAGGAAACGGATCCCAACAATTATAAATATGATGGTCGGACCTCAACTCGTGACGACTTCTAGGGGTGAAGCTTGACAGCAAACTCACATTCTGGGAACACATCCATGGAGTATGTGAAAAAGCTGCGCAGAGCACGGCGGCTCTAAGCCGGCTGATGGCGAACGTGGGCGACCCGAAGCCATGCCGCAGGAAGCTTCTGATGACAGCGGTCCTATCGGTGCTCCTGTATGGGGCAGAAATATGGGCTGACGCATTGAAAGTCAAAAAATACCGCATTCAAATGTCTTCGGTACAGCGCAGAGGGGCACTACGCATTGCTCCTGCATACCGTACAGTGTCCGCGGACGCGGTTCTAGTTATTTCTGGCGTCATGCCAATTGAGCTACTTGCTTACGAGCGAAAAGAGATTTACAATCTCAGTGCCGAGATAGGTCGAGCAGCTGCCGCGGCAAGGGCGCGCGAGCAACTGATCCAGCAGTGGCAACAAAACTGGAACACGAGCACAAAAGTTCGATGGACGCACTCCCTGATAGCCGACCTTCAAACATGGCTGAACAGACCACGTGGGGAGGTCGATTTCTACCTGACGCAATTCCTCACCGGTCATGGTTACTTCAGAGAATATCTTCATAGAATGGGAAGGGTGGACTCACCGTTCTCTCACTACTTTGAAAACGTCGAAGATAACGTGTTCCACATATTCTTCACCTGCGAACACTTCTTGATTTCGGCAGAATGTTGGAAGAAAGACACGGAGACATAACTCCGAACAACATAGTTGGGGTAATGATCTCCAGCGCAGAAAAGTGGGAAGCAGTTGCGAGATACGTGAAATTCGTACTCCGCTGCAAACGAGAGGACGGTTGTCTACTGAGGACACTCGAATGAAACGCCCCTACAAAAGAGCAGCCCCAAGGCTCTAACAGCACGCTCCTGCATCTGAAGACATGCCGAATTGCGGTGCCAAATGCGGGATTCTTGCGCGGGCGGTGGGAGTTTGGGTTTTAGTGGGTAGCCCAACACGCTTCGGTGGGAGTCCCACACTCGGGGAAGGTAGTATAGAGACTAGCGCCCCCGGCCAGTGCATAAAGCCTTTCCCTCTCCTACGAAAAAAAAAAGGCAAAGCGTATAAATACCTTCTGCACCTTTTCCAAACGATTGATATGAACTGCGTGACTCGGTCTCCAAATAAAGGCAGCGTATTCCAATTTGGAACGCACAAACGCAGTATATAGCATCAGTGAACTCGGAAGAATGACGCCTAACGAATGCCAGCATGGCAAAAGAATCAGTTATAGTTTTGTTTATGTGCAGAGTGAAAGTGAGTTTTGAGTCGAAGTGTACTCCAAGATCTTTAGTCTCACTTTTCGAGTCAAGGACAATATCTGCGATGGAGTAAGATGTCGTAAGAGGTAGTTTTGATTTATAATAGGATACTTTGTGGCATTTATTGATGTTGAGGGTAAGCCGATTCTGAACACACCACGTATAAAACCAATTAAGCTGCGATTGAAGTTCGGCCGAGTCTCGTGAGCAACTCATTTCCGAATATATTTTCAGATCATCGGCAAACAAGAGAAACCTAACATTTGAAAGACAGGAGCTGATGTCGTTAATGAAAAGAATAAAAAATAATGGGCCTAAGATGCTTCCCTGAGGAACCCCTGAGAGAGCAATAAACGGCTTGGACGAAACACCATCAATAGTCACCTTGCTAGTTCTCAAACGCAAGTAGGACCTGATCCACTCCAAGAAACCTGAGTGGATTCCTAAACATTCTAACTTTGTTAATAAGATATTGTGGGAGATTTTGTCGAAGGCTTTCGAAAAATCTGTGTAAATCACATCCAGTTGAAAGCCATTACGGAAAGTTGAAAAACAATCATCGGTAAAAACTGCAAGATTTGTCGCCGTGGATCTACCAGATACAAAGCCATGTTGGTTTGGGCAGATCAAGTGCTTGACAATAAAATAAAGTTTAGTTTTGACGATATTTTTGAATATTTTGGCGGCTGTGGATAATTTACTAATCAGCCTATAGTTCTCAACATCGCACTTATTGCCTGTTTTGAAGGCTGGCATGATTGACGTTCTCTTCCAGTCATCAATAAACAAACCCTCGGAAAGAGATTTATTGAAGATTTGCAATAGAGGCTTCACTAGGAAAACACAATTTTTGAACAAGATGGCTGAAAAGCTATCTGCGTCCATCTGAGCTGAGTTTTTTATGTTTTTGATACCCTCGATAATATCGTCTTCCGTTAAAGAAAGCGAACCCAGGTCCACGGTAGAAAACGCACTATTTGAATAGTTTTTTCGAATAATTGACAGTTCATCCCCCGATACAAAGTCATTATCCGATACAAAGTTAGATGAAAAGAAATCTGCAAAGAGATTTATAGCCTCGGATACAGAAGCCGCATTCTATTTTTTATAAAAAATAGTCTTGGGTATACTTGAGGCAGATTTCCTCGATCTGATGTAAGACCAAAATTGCTTTGGACGAGCCTTAATATCAGGGCCCTTACTCTGTAGTTCGATTCGAAAGAAAATTTGTTCGCTTTCGAACGATTGGTACTCTGAAAGCACCTTTCGAGTAACATTCGTTCGATGTTCGAATTTCATTCTGTTCCCTTCGAATTTTCTTTATCCCCTTTCGAATTTTCGAAAATTTGGTACTCCCTGCATCGAAAGCAAATGTCAAAATGGTGGAATTGTAGAAAATTCTATTCGACAGCAACCAAGCACTCGGACGTCCGCAAAAATGTAAGTAATTGCAATAATATTTGTGAAAATATGTATTTATTTAATCAAAAAATAATTTTTAGGACAACGAAAATCAAACAACCAAATACCAAGCCTCGACAATTTGAAATATTGGTAAATTTCATGATGGAACACAGCGATTTGGCGAAAGGTCAAATTAAGGGTTTAGCTGCAAAGCAAACCTCTAATAATCTGTGGAAGAGGCTAGAAAATGAGCTTAATTCATGCGAACCTCCAACTCATAACTTCACTGAATGGAAAAAGGTAACAAATTTAATGGCCCGTAGTCATAGTCAAAATAAAGTCGACTTTAAAGTTAGTTGCAGCTTTTTTGGCAGATATCCCATTGAAAATTATGTCAAAAAGCTGCAACTAACTTTAAAGTCAACTTTATTTTGATATGACTACGGGCCATTATGTTTTTGTGAACCATATTGTAAAACGTTATAATTTTTTTTATGTAGATATGGGCAGATTACAAAAGCAATATTAAGGCGAAGTTACGAAGGAATAAGGAGAGCATGTCGGGAACAAGAGGTGGACCATCGAGATTCTGTTCATTAACTGCGACGGAAGAACAAGTGGTTGCGTTACTGAACATAGATGAATCTATAAATGGCGAGGCTGAAACAATGCGCTTTGGTGCTTCTACCTTCGGCGATCCTGCATCATCTAGCCCACTTGATTGTATAAACTTGGAGCCTGAAGAATATCCAAGTAATGATGCAGAGAA